>NC_083584.1:61337389-61637389 GCF_027579695.1 Neoarius graeffei
TGGTGCTCCTTTCCTAATGAAGTGCCTTGCACAGTAAGGTAAGACAAACGACATCATGCCCCCATCGTGTTGTCTCTCTGGACCTCCAGACCTGATGCCAAGTGGTGCACAAAAGTGCCACAGACCTGACAGGTATGGAAGTTGCCCCGCAGTGACAACTGACTTGCTGAGTGATGCCATCTTTTGGCCATTTGAGTGGCTCTTCCGCATGCCATCAGGTGGTGTGCCATTGGCCCTGTTGGGTTCATCTGCCACATTGCACCGAAAAGCGCCCTGCTGTCAGCGCCTTATTGGTGATGTACTATTTAACCCATAGCTGGAACCCAAGCAGGTGCTACCACTCCGGGTCAGAGCAGACCTGGGAGCAAGGGGTAACTCCACTTTCCCCAATCCTCAAGTCCTCCTGGACCTGAGACTCACCACGGATTGCAGCTTAAAGTCATTCCCAGGACTAGATTAAAACACTACCTAATTAACGACATCAATTTTTTTTAAGAACACTGTACTGTGTAATTAAAATTATATTCTGTCCAATCAGAACAGTCTACTGTGTAATTAGAACATCCTCAGTCCAATCAGAACAGACTGCCGTCTAATTAGGATCATTTTCTGTCCTTCAAAACAGTCCAATTATGATCATCTGCTGTCTAATCAAAACAATCTTCTATCCAACCAGAGCTTTCTGCTGTCTAATCAGAATAATCTGCTGTCCAATCAGAACAGTCAAATATCTAATTAGGACCATCTTCTATCCAATCAGAATAGTTTACTGCCTTATTAGGACAATCTTCTGTCCAGTCAGAACAGTCGGCTGTCCAATTGGGATCATTTTCTGTCCTTCAATACAGTCCAATTATGATCATCTGCTGTCTAATCAAAACAGTCGGTCTAATTAGGATCATCTTCTATCCAACCAGAGCTTTCTGCTGGCTAATCACAATGATCTGCTGTCCAATCAGAACAGTCAAATATCTAATTAGGCTCATCTTCTGTCCAATCAGAATATTTTACTGTGTAATCAGGATGATCTTCTGTCGTTCAGAAAAGTTTACTGTCCATTTTATGACAATCTTTTGTCCGATCACAACAGTCAACTGTCTGATTGTGAAAGTCTTCTGTCTACTCAAAACAGTCTGCTGTCTAATTACGATGGTCTTATGTGTAATCACCAGTGTACTGTATAATTAAGATGGTTTTCTGTCCAGTGATTTGAATTCCTATAATTCTGTCTAAACAGGACCATGTCTGATCAATAAAGCGTCGAGTCAGAATGCTTTACTTAAATGTCAATAAAAATGCTCTGGTGTCCACTGAAGATTGACTGACTGTCCAATCTGGACAATCTCCGGGAGAAAAGTGGTCTCCTCCTGACACCCCCCACCCCCCCACACCTGCCAAATGCGTGCACACACACACATACACACGTCTCATCTAGACTATGCATGTGCGTTTGCGTGTCTCTTATATTTTCCGCTGTGCCTTACAACTCTTTCACCAGCACTGCAAATAGATACCGTAACACACACACACACACACACACACACACACACACACACACACACACACTGAGTAAAACACACCCATTAGGCCTGTAGCTCAGAAAAACAGAGTGATGATTTTCTTGCTGCTGTCGTCTTTTTTTCCGACAAGTCAGACTTTACCTGCGGGTCACACGTCAAAGAACCCTGAGTCATAATCCCCAAGGTTACAGCACACAGAGAGAGAGAGAGAGAGACAGAGAGAGTCTTATGTAAGCCTGTCTATAATTTTAGACAGTAAAGTGAACACAGACTATGTGTTCACAAATCATGCAATGTTATCACAACTATCCCAGGTTTTCCCCCAGGGATCAATAGAGTCTATTCACCCCTCTCTCAGTCCTTCATTTATCCATCTATTCATCCATATATCCATAAAAATGGAATACAAATGAAGGCTGCATTCTCAATAAAATATCTACAATTGCAAGTAAACTGACTGTAAACGTGGGCTATGTTCACGATAAACTGATTATAAACATAGACTATGTTCCAGAAAACAGACGGTAAATGCAGGCTGTGTTCTAGATAAACTGACTGTAAATACAGATTGTGTTCTAGACAAACTGAGTGTAAATACAGGTTGTGTTCCAGATAAACTGACTGTAAACATGGGTTGTGTTCTCGACAAACTGACTGTAAATACAGGTTGTGTTCTAGATAAACTGATTATAAACGCAGACTATGTTCTAGATAAACTGACTATAAATACAGATTGTGTTCTAGATAAACTGACTGTAAACGTGGGTTGTGTTCTAGACAAACTAACTGTAAATACAAGTTGTGTTCTAGATAAACTGACTGTGACTGTAAATACAGGTTGTGTTGTAGATAACTGAATAGAAACACCTACTATGTTCTAGATAAACTGACTATTAATACAGGTTGTGTTCTAGATAAACTGATTTTAAATACTGGCTGTGTTCTAGATAAATTGACTGTAAATGTGGGTTCTGTTTTAGACAAACTGATTGTAATTACAGGTTGTTTTCTCGATAAACTGACTGTAAATATAGGTTGTGTTCTAGATAAACTGGCTGTAAATACTGGCTGTGTTCTAGATAAAGTTATTGTAAATTGTCGCTGCCAGGTCAAAACCTGCTATGTGACATTTTTCCTTTTTTACAGGAGACGTAAAAAACTGAATAAAACTCTGAAATAACAAGCTGAGAAGCCAGTAAAAGTTTACTTGTTCTATTATTAGCTTTTCTAATTAGCATAAACGGAAGCACGAGGTCAAAATTGACCAATCAGCATAGAGAACCCAATTTGACCTAACTTGTCACATAGCAGGTTTTGAACTGACAGCGACGAAATGTGGGTTATGTTCTAGACAAACTGATTGTAATTACAGGTTGTGTTCTAGATAAACTGACTGGAAATACAGGTTGTGTTCTAGATAAACTGATTATAAACATAGACTATGTTCCATACAAACTGATTGTAATTACAGGTTGTGTTCTAGATAAACTGACTAGAAATACGGGTTGTGCTGTAGATAAACTGATTATAAACATAGACTACGTTCCAGATAAACTGACTGTAACTGTGAGTTATGTTCTCGATAAATTGATTATAAACACAGACTGTGTTCTAGATAAAGTGACTGTAAATACTGGCTGTGTTCAAGACAAACAGACTGTAAACGTGGGTTGTGTTCTAGACAAACTGACTGTAAATACAGGTTGTGTTTGAGATAAACTGATTAAAAATGCAGGTCTATGTTCTAGATAAACTGACTGTAAATGTGGGTTGTGTTCTTGATAAACAGATGGTAAATGTGGTTTTAAACATGTTCTAAATAACCTTACTGCAAACAAAGGCTATTATTCTAGATAATATTATTGTGAAGGCAGGTTGTATTCTAGATAAACTGACTGCAAACACAGACCTTGTTCTAGATAAAATGACTGTAACTGCAGGCTTTTATAGATAACATAACTGTAAATGCAGAGTTTTCTAAATTAACTGACTGCAAACAAAGGTTCTGTTCATGATAATCTGACTGTAAATGTGACCTGTGCTTTAGATAACGTGACTGTAAACACAGGCTGTGTACATGATAAACTAACTGCAAATGAAGTCTGTTCTGGACAAACCGAATACAAATGCAGCTTGCATTCTAGATAAACTGTCAGTGTGGGCTGTGCTCTTGATAACCTGACTGCAAACAAACACTACGTTCATGATAAACTGACTGTAAACACAGCTATGTTCTAGATAAAGTGACTGCAAACGTGGGTTGTGTTCTAGATAAACTGACTGTAAATGCAGGCTGCATTCCAGATAATGTAACTACAAATGCAGGCTATGTTCTAAATAATGTAACTACAGATGAAGGCTGTGTTCTACGTTGTAGATAATATTACTGTGACTGCAGTAAGCTGACTGCAAACACAGACCGTGTTCTAGATAAACTGATCATATATGCAGGCTGTGCTCCAGATAAATCAAAGACTTTACAGACATTTTGCAGAGACACACACATACCTATACAACCTCTGATCTGCTTCAGAGTCACACACACACACACACACAGTCTGCAGATACACACTATATACATACACTCTTACATATACACGTACATACTGGAAGAGAATGTACGGTATTCTGATTGGTTCCAAGTATCTGACTGATAGCTATTTTGAGGTCATGCTGGCAGAGTGTGTCTGACATACGTGAATTAGGATTAGCAGCACACACACACACACATCCCATGGAAGCATGGCAATCTGAGCTAGTACACCACAAATGGCTGCCATGCAATATTAAGGCTTAATTGCTACAATACAAGGGATATCTCCATGGCAACAAAGCTTCTTCTACAGTTTTGCTCCAAGTGTATGACTGACTAATGCAGCTCAGAAACACATCACTATCTTTCATAAAAACACATTTAGAATGACTCTAGATACAATGACTATATACAGTATATATACACACAAGCTGTGCTCTAGACAATCAATCACATTCATAGTTAATAAACTTAGCAAATTCTTGGATAAATCAATTAATTATAAACTACAGACAAACTCATGGCTGGTTCTAGATACAAATAACTGTAAAGGCACCTCTGTTATAGATTAACTGACATTAAAACGAGATAACCTAGTTAATCAAGCTGTGTTCTAGATAAACCGACAAACAACAGACAATGCTACATTAACTAAATGTTGATGCACGAGAATGACTCCAGTGGAAAACCCTGTAAACATAATTAAAATAATCTATTTGCTCAAGAAGGAAAATTCTAGACAAACTAGATTGGCTCACAACTGATTGATGGTAACTCTGGAAGAACTGACAGCAAATACAGGCTTGTTTCACTAATAGGGTTGCAAAGACAAGCTGGATTTTAGATGGAGTTTAGAAACGAGCTGTTATCATTAACAAACAATTCTAAATAAAACTAGACAGGGACACTCTAACGAGTGCAAACCCCGCCTTTTCCCTATTAAAATACATTGGGCGAAAATTTCGAAGTTCTGCCATGACCTTGACCTTTGACCTCCAAAATTTAATGGTTTCCTTCCTGGGTGATTGGCAACACATGTACAAAATTTGGTCCAAATCGATCCATTGGTTCTTGAGATATCTTGCAGACACACAGACAGACAGACAGACAGATACACACACACACAGACTGACGCAGGTGAAAATAATAACCCCTCCGACTACTGTCGGCGGGGTTAATAAAATATCTTCAGGGCGGCACGGTGGTGTAGTGGTTAGCGCTGTTGCCTCACAGCAAGAAGGTCCGGGTTCGAGCCCCGTGGCCGGCGAGGGCCTTTCTGTGCAGAGTTTGCATGTTGTCCGCGTGGGTTTCCTCCGGGTGCTCCGGTTTCCCCCACAGTCCAAAGACATGCAGGTTAGGTTAACTGGTGACTCTAAATTGGCCGTAGGTGTGAATGTGAGTGTGAATGGTTGTCTGTGTGTCAGCCCTGTGATGACCTGGCGACTTGTCCAGGGTGTACCCTGCCTATCGCCCGTAATCAGCTGGGATAGGCTCCAGCTTGCCTGCGACCCTGTAGAACAGGATAAAGTGGCTAGAGATAATGAGATAAAATATCTTGAATATAGTAAGATTTATTGAGTACTTCCTATTGTAAGATTACAACAAACCAAATATAAGATTCTTAAACCTATTTCTAGACATTTTTATTCATTTCAAAACTGATAATTTCTTGTTCTGTGAGCAGATCATTTTGCTTCTTTCTAGAAATGATAAAAATGAGCAGAAACAATCTACCGATTGAACAAGACCATTTCAAGCTTGAAATGAGTAACAATATTCTAGAAATAGGTTTCTAGTAATATTTATACAAATATTTGCATTCTTGTAGTCTTGTAATAGGAAATACTTGACACACCTGACTATATTCAAGATATTTTCACTTGCTAAGATGTCCTTTTTCGCAGTGTGCAAATATCAAACCTTTCCAAACTCTACAGAAATCTATTAATAATAATTGCGGCTTTTTCGAGATAAGGTGGTTTGACGAACTGCACTTGATATACTTACAATAAACACATTCTAGATAACCCATTCTAGATAAACATACTATAAATTTCAGCTTGTTATAGATAAACTGAAATGACAGCCTTTTCTAGATAAACATTTTCACTGTCCATACAAGACGGCTTCTAGACAAACTGATTATTACTATAACTATAAGTCTCCTCTGGTTATAGATATGCTGATGGCAAATCCAGGCTGCGTTCTAGATAAACTGAAGTAAATGCAGGCCTGTTTTACATAAAAAGGATTGCAAGGACAAGCTGGGTTTGTTTGACCACTGGCCAATTCTAGATAAACACATTGTAAATGACACATCTGACAGCACATCCAGATTCAGTTCCGATCAACTTACTATAAATGCAGGTCTTTATTAGCTCAACTAGCTGTAAATGCAGACCTGTTTTACAGAAACAGATGATAAATTCATGTTGGGTTCCTCAGAAACTGTCTGTAAATGGAAACTGGTTCGCGATAAACTGAGGGTAAATCCTGGCGGTGTTCTAGACACACTCACGGAAGATGTCAAAAGCTCCGTTTGGTGGAGAATGTGCAGCTGTATTTTCACTGGTCGTGTCAGGGGTAGGTGTGTGTGTGTGTAGTCTTATCTCGCTACAGAATTTACACAGGATTACACACACACTGTCTGAACAAATCTAGTATCTGTTGAATGTTTGTACTACAAACTCCATAATTCATGTTTTCTCTTGTCTTTATTTGACAAAATGGCAGGTGGCCTGGCAGTTAAATCCTGTTTGTGTGTGTGTGTTGCGTTATAGTTCATGAATAGAAGTATATCCAGACATAAGCTTTATCTCACTCTAAGCATTTCATAATAATCTCTCCACATGAGCAAACTAATCCAGTGTGATTTGTTCCATTGGCACAAACATATATCCAAACATTGGTTCTTTCGGTACTGACTGCTTATACAACCCCGATTCCAAAAAAGTTGGGACAAAGTACAAATTGTAAATAAAAACGGAATGCGATAATTTACAAATCTCAAAAACTGATATTGTATTCGCAATAGAACATAGACAACATATCAAATGTCGAAAGTGAGACATTTTGAAATTTCATGCCAAATACTGGCTCATTTGAAATTTCATGACAGCAACACATCTCAAAAAAGTTGGGACAGGGGCAATAAGAGGCTGGAAAAGTTAAAGGTACAAAAAAGGAACAGCTGGAGGACCAAATTGCAACTCATTAGGTCAATTGGCAATAGGTCATTAACATGACTGGGTATAAAAAGAGCATCTTGGAGTGGCAGCGGCTCTCAGAAGTAAAGATGGGAAGAGGATCACCAATCCCCCTAATTCTGCGCCGACAAATAGTGGATCAATATCAGAAAGGAGTTTGACAGTGTAAAATTGCAAAGAGTTTGAACATATCATCATCTACAGTGCATAATATCATCAAAAGATTCAGAGAATCTGGAAGAATCTCTGTGCGTAAGGGTCAAGGCCGGAAAACCATACTGGGTGCCCGTGATCTTCGGGCCCTTAGACGGCACTGCATCACATACAGGCATGCTTCTGTATTGGAAATCACAAAATGGGCTCAGGAATATTTCCAGAGAACATTATCTGTGAACACAATTCACCGTGCCATCCGCCGTTGCCAGCTAAAACTCTATAGTTCAAAGAAGAAGCCGTATCTAAACACGATCCAGAAGCGCAGACGTCTTCTCTGGGCCAAGGCTCGTTTAAAATGGACTGTGGCAAAGTGGAAAACTGTTCTGTGGTCAGACGAATCAAAATGTGAAGTTCTTTATGGAAATCAGGGACGCCGTGTCATTCGGACTAAAGAGGAGAAGGACGACCCAAGTTGTTATCAGCGCTCAGTTCAGAAGCCTGCATCTCTGATGGTATGGGGTTGCATTAGTGCGTGTGGCATGGGCAGCTTACACATCTGGAAAGACACCATCAATGCTGAAAGGTATATCCAGGTTCTAGAGCAACATATGCTCCCATCCAGACGACGTCTCTTTCAGGGAAGACCTTGCATTTTCCAACATGACAATGCCAAACCACATACTGCATCAATTACAGCATCATGGCTGCGTAGAAGAAGGGTCCGGGTACTGAACTGGCCAGCCTGCAGTCCAGATCTTTCACCCATAGAAAACATTTGGCGCATCATAAAACGGAAGATACGGCAAAAAAGACCTAAGACAGTTGAGCAACTAGAATCCTACATTAGACAAGAATGGGTTAACATTCCTATCCCTAAACTTGAGCAACTTGTCTCCTCAGTCCCCAGACGTTTACAGACTGTTGTAAAGAGAAAAGGGGATGTCTCACAGTGGTAAACATGGCCTTGTCCCAACTTTTTTGAGATGTGTTGTTGTCATGAAATTTAAAATCACCTAATTTTTCTCTTTAAATGATACATTTTCTCAGTTTAAACATTTGATATGTCATCTATGTTCTATTCTGAATAAAATATGGAATTTTGAAGCTTCCACATCATTGCATTCCGTTTTTATTTACAATTTGTACTTTGTCCCAACTTTTTTGGAATCGGGGTTGTATCAGAATCAAATATGATTTCATCAAATTCTACTTATCAAACAGGGACTATTTAATGCTACTGTATGAATGTATTGTTTGATTTCTACAGTCGTCATACTGCTATGACGTAATGTAAGACTTTAAACCTTTTCCAGTTTGCACTCAATTTTCTGTTCAGGAATGAAATCCTAAGTGCCGTGGCACAAGAAGAGGTTTGAAATTTACCGTGTCACTGCAAACAAGCCCCTCTTTGTTAGTGCAAAGATAATGGGTGAATTTAAGCCCTAAAGCAAGGGCTAAAATATCCTGTCCCATTTCTTACAACGTGTTTTCTGGTCATCCCATTTCATCATAAACACTGATAAATAACCCTTTCCCCAACTAGCAACTAGGTCTTCTGGATATTTTAAGTATATTAAGAAGTATATTAAGTGTATATATAAGTAGAGGGGTGGGATTAAATAAGTTTTTACGTCAGCCCACTCCTTTTCGGACATGTAAACTCAAAACTGCTTAGTGTGTCCTTGTTTGTCTTTTTTTCTTGTTTTCTTTTGTTTTGATTTTGATATATTATTATTACCTATGGGGCGGCACGGTGGTGTAGTGGTTAGCGCTGTTGCCTCACAGCAAGAAGGTCCTGGGTTCGAGCCCCGGGGCCGGCGAGGGCCTTTCTGTGCGGAGTTTGCATGTTCTCCCCGTGTCCGCGTGGGTTTCCTCCGGGTGCTCCGGTTTCCCCCACAGTCCAAAGACATGCAGGTTAGGTTAACTGGTGACTCTAAATTGAGCGTAGGTGTGAATGTGAGTGTGAATGGTTGTCTGTGTCTATGTGTCAGCCCTGTGATGACCTGGCGACTTGTCCAGGGTGTACCCCGCCTTTCACCCGTAGTCAGCTGGGATAGGCTCCAGCTTGCCTGCGACCCTGTAGAAGGATAAAGCGGCTAGAGATAATGAGATGAGATTATTACCTATATTATTTAAGGTTTATTTTCTAATTTAGTGGCTTTTTACGTGTTCTTGTTCCAAATGCTGTTTTGCTTTTCTTGTTATCTGCTTATTTATTCATTGTTTGTTTACATGTTTGAAATAAACTATCATCATCATCAGCAATATTTTAGATTATTCTATCCACATTCATGGGATATGAGCAGTCGCACACTCTGATTGGCTACTCTACTACTAGAATATCAGCTCATATACCGTGAGTAGAGAAAAACAAAATGGCGGAGCGTGTTGCTGAACCAACCGAGGACGAAATAAAAACTCGACTCGAAAACAAAACCCCAAAAAAAAAAAAAAAATAAGCAACAAAATATGGAATGAAAGTATTTGATGTTAAGAATGTAGCTTTTTTTATTTTCCAAAAATTATCATTACAGCATTTTTCACAAATTGCTCCTGTCATTCCGTCGCTTTGTTTACATTCTAAGCGGAAATTATTTTGTCGGACTTTTGTATAAAGTTTTTATTTATCGAATTTGCAAAAAATTAAAATAAAAATGCTCTGTTTCTTATAATCCAGTGAATGTGGATAGAATAAAACAGTTATTCCACTCAACCTCATCATACATGGCTTATAGCCAATTCGGTGCTACGCGACAATCTCATCATACATGGCTATCAGCTCATGTACGGCTCGATTTCGTGGAATAACTGTTAAATAGTAAGTGCTTCTACAGTATATTTACTAATACTAAGGTCAGAGTTAATGTTCACAACAGTCATGATGATGGCAGAAAGTTTTAACAAAGTTCATCAGTGTGTTTAACATTGCTTAGCAAGCTTCTTCTGGTTTTGGTCAAAATATATTTTTCCTTATAAGAATTTATGCAAACACACCCACACTAACCAAAAACACACATACCTTCTCCCTGCTTTCCAGAGCAGACGGGTCGGGCCGGGTCCGAATAGTGAACGGCGTAGACAGCCGCAGCAAAATGTTCTGGAAAGAGCAAGGAATTCTGGGAGAGACGAGCTGGAAGCTGTCACTGAAGCTCAGCGTCCTGTGTGGCTTCCTAAGCCCCTCCCCAACATTCTTTAGTCCCACCCCTACCTGCAGAACGTCCATATTAGGGCCGATGATAAGGTGAAATGGAAACGCTCTGCAGAATGTGCTCAGTCCAATGCGAAGGTCCACTGGCGAGCGTGATAGCTGACGTGAGGATGATGACGACGATGACGGTGATGGCGAAGACGACGCAATCCGAACTTCTCGAATGAGGAACGACAAACAGCCGGGGGATGAGAAAGTGGGTGGAGATGGAGACGACGATGGGGTAGAGTGATCAGAGATTTCTCCATCCTCGTTGATTGCACGGAGACGTGTGGGCGGAGCCTCCTCCACCTCAACTTCTGCTTGGTATATGCGGCGAGCAGCAGCTCGGATCAACCCCGGCATGGCCACACCCACCGTAGGGTCCGGGTTAAAGCAGTGCAGAAGTTGGGTTCTTCCACCTCCCTCATCGCGTCTGTTTTCCTCTGCGTCCTTGCACAGAAACGACGCTGACTCCGAAGACGCTCTGCGGCCATATGAAGTCCTCGCGTGCTCCAGCAGAGCATCAAAACCGTTAAAGAAGTCTTGCAAGTTCCCACCCAGAGCGCGGAGAACCCGCTCGTTCTCCTCTAAACAAAGTCCGAAGAACTCTTCACCGAAACGCTCTCGGAGCGTAGGGAACCCAACACCTGGAAAAAAATAAATAAAGTGACACAATTGTTAGAAGAATGTCCACATACACCGGATCAGCGCGTAGGAACATGACGCAATTTCGAAAAAGACCAAAACCAGAAGAAGAACTTCAGACCAATCAGAGTCACTGATGGCCTCATTCTTAATCACATCTCACTTAAATACTGGTCTGGAACAGCATTAACATCAAGATAACTCTGTTTAATTGTGTGTGTGTGTGTGTGTGTGTGTGTGTGTGTGTGTGTGTGTGTGTGTGTGTGTGTGTGTGTGTGTACTCACCCACTATTGCCGCCGTGTACTGCAGAATTCCTGAGATGTCAGTTTGGTTGTCACACTGGGAGTTTACAAACAGACATTTTTCTAATGCACATTTCTGCTCCGAGCCATCCTCACTGATGAAGCGCACACACACACACACATAGAAAATAGCTTCCTTTATCTCAAACACTCAGATTTACACTGCTTTATCATCTGTACGTGTGTGTGTGTGTGTGTGTGTCTGAGAGAGGATGAGAGAGAGAGCAGATACCTGTTATTTCTCTGTCTATAGAAGTCCACAGTTCTCTGCAGAGCCTGCTGGATCGTCTGTGTCTAAAAAAATGAGACATGACACAAAACCAACAGCTCCGTGTTATTTAAATTCATGCAAATGTATTTCTGTTTTCTTTTCTGTCATTCACTAAGGGTGTAGAATTATTCGATTTCATAATACCAAGACTTCTGAGACACTAAACAGGTTTGCATGTTGTAAACAGTTTAAATAAAACTAGCCTAGAATGTGTGTGTGTGTGTGTGTGTGTGACTCACACGAAGGTTCATACTGATGTAAAGAAAGCACTGTCGTAAGCCTATACATCCTTTCAATAGAACCTGCAGAACTAAACGTAGGTTAATAGCCACATTTGTGACATTAACGTCCTTCTATTCACTCACTAACACTTTCCATGTGAGCTGTAACCTGATTGGTCAGCTGACATCACGCTGCACTTTTCTCAAACGTTTCTTTTTTTTCCCACTTTTGAAAGTGTGCCACACTGACGGCTGTGACTTAATCACCTTGCAGCTGCTATCCACAGGATTACAACACCAACATAAGATACACCTGATATATCAGAATTATATCTGTGTGTGTGTGTGTGTGTGTGTGTGTGTGTGTGTGTGTGTGTGTGTGTGTTCCTCTAAAATCCAATCTGGAATAGAATCCACTCTTAAGCCTCAGCCAATCTACTGCTTTATTCATGCTGTCACAGGAACTGAAATCCTGCTCACTACACTGAAGCGCAAATCCAGAAATATTATCCTAAAGCTCACCTGTCTCTCTCTCTCTCTCTGTCTCACTCTCTCATACAAGAACATGAATATCTTCCTCCCGATTTGTAGATGTATGCCCTGTGAGCAGCTTGCAAAAATTTACAACACAGCTCAACACACACACACACACACACACACACACACACACACACACACACACTTTTACACAAAAAGAACACATAAAACACTGAATCCTAGAGTGCATGAAAAGGTCACATTCTGATTTAAAGCATTCTCTTTCTCCCTCTTTTACACACACACACACACACACACACACACACACACACACACACACACACAGCAGAGATGACTGGAATTTTTTTCTAAAAAAAGTGTGTTCTACTGTCTCTGTGTGTGTGTGTTTCACGCTTGGTTAGAGAGCATGCAGAGATGCTAGAGGTCAGTGGAAGAGAGGGCATTTTAACACACACACACACACACACGTGCATGTGGAAAAATAGATAGGACTAATCGAGTAAACACACTCACACATACACAAAATCTATTATACACACTCTGGTTTGTATGCTCTTTGCCAGCGATATTAGTATTGATTAATTGTCAGTTGTTCAGTGATTTACACACACACACATTCTCGAGGGAGCAACCAATACTGTTGTGTTAATGCAGTTTTAACTTACAGTGGTGCTTGAAAGTTTGTGAACCCTTTAGAATGTTCTATATTTCTGCATAAATATGACCTCAAACATCATCAGATTTTCGCACAAGTCCTAAAAGTAGATAAAGAGAACCCAGTTAAACAAATGAGACAAAAATATTATACTTGGTCATTTATTTATTGAGGAAAATGATCCAATATTACATATCTGTGAGTGACAAAAGTATGTGAACCTTTGCTTTCAGTATCTGGTGTGACCCCCTTGTGCAGCAATAACTGCAACTAAACGTTTGCGGTAACTGTTGATTAGTACTGCACACCGGCTTGGAGGAATTTTAGCCCATTCCTCCGTACAGAACAGCTTCAACTCTGGGATGTTAGTGGGTTTCCTCACATGAATTCACACTTCAGGTCCTTCCACAACATTTCCATTGGATTAAGGTCAGGACTTTGACTTGGCCATTCCAAAACATTAACTTTATTCTTCTTTAACCATTCTTTGGTAGAACGACTTGTGTGCTTAGGGTCGTTGTCTTGCTGCAGGACCCACCTTATCTTGAGATTCAGTTCATGGACAGATGTCCTGACATTTTCCTTTAGAATTCGCTGGTATAATTCAGAATTCATTGTTCCATCAATGATGGCAAGCCGTCCTGGCCCAGATGCAGCAAAACAGGGCCAAACCATGATACTACCACCACCATGTTTCACAGATGGGATAAGGTTCTTATGCTTGAATACAGTGTTTTCCTTTCTCCAAACATAACGCTTCTCATTTAAACCAAAAAGTTCTATTTTGGTCTCATCCGTCCACAAAACATTTTTCCAGTCTTCTGGCTTGTCCACGTGATCTTTAGCAAACTGCAGATGAGCAGCAATGTTCTTTTTGGAGAGCAGTGGCTTTCTCCTTGCAACTCTGCCATGCACACCATTGTTGTTTAGTGTTCTCCTGATGGTGGACTCATGAACATTAACATTAGCCAATATGAGAGAAGCCTTCAGTTGCTTAGAAGTTACCCTGGGGTCCTTTGTGACCTCACCGACTATTACACGCCTTGCTCTTGGAGTGATCTTTGTTGGTCGACCACTCCTGGGGAGGGTAACAATGGTCTTGAATTTCCTCCATTTGTACACAATCTGTCTGACTGTGGATTGGTGGAGTCCAAACTCTTTAGAGATGGTTTTGTAACCTTTTCCAGCCTGATGAGCATCAACAACGCTTTTTCTGAGGTCCTCAGAAATCTCCTTTTTTCGTGCCATGATACACTTCCACAAACATGTGTTGTGAAGATCAGACTTTGATAGATCCCTGTTCTTTAAATAAAACAGGGTGCCCACTCACACCTGATTGTCATCCCACTGATTGAAAACACCTGACTCTAATTTCACCTTCAAATGAACTGCTAATCCTAGAGGTTCACATACTTTTGCCACTCACAGATATGTAATATTGGATCATTTTCCTCAATAAATAAATGACCAAGTATAATATTTTTGTCTCATTTGTTTAACTGGGTTCTCTTTATCTACTTTTAGGACTTGTGTGAAAATCTGATGATGTTTTAGGTCATATTTATGCAGAAATATAGAAAATTCTAAAGGGTTCACAAACTTTCAAGCACCACTGTATATTGCCCTTTTGAGGGGACACACACACACACACATTTTAACACTTAATATTTATGTGCATGCAAGATGGCCTCCTTGTGTAACCTGCCATTGTCTGGAGCATCGTTTGTGCTCCCTATAGCATACAGAATTTAAAATCTTTGGCTACAGACAAAATTTGAATATGAACAATGCTTCTCACTTAGAAATCTGGAAACCTAAAATAGAACATAAGCCAGCAAAGTAGAAACTTTTAAATAGTTTTATGAGACGAAAATGAGTAAAATTCACTAGGCATAAAAAAAAAACCCGAATTCATTTCAATTCAGGATGCAAATAATTGCAAAGAAGTTTCTCCTGGGATCGGTTCTTTGCACTTTTTTCACGCTTTGCTTCACGTGAGCCCTGTGAATTTGCAAATTTACAAGTTTGCGTCATTACAAAACGAGAGGACAAGCTTTGGTCGTTAACAACAATGTACCACATCTACACAATTATTCAGTAGCACTCACCCCGACTTTTTCCTTTATGGTTCTTGCTTGCAATCCACTGTATCTAGAGACATAATGTTACCAATATTTACTTTTCCTGAGAAATCAGGAAACCAGGACTATATACAGTGGTGCTTGAAAGTTTGTGAACCCTTTAGAATTTTCTATATTTCTGCATAAATATGACCTAAAACATCATCAGATTTTCACACAAGTCCTAAAAGTAGATAAAGAACCCAGTTAAACAAATGAGACAAAAATATTACACTTGGTCATTTATTTATTGAGGAAAATGATCCAATATTACATATCTGTGAGTGGCAAAAGTATGTGAACCTCTAGGATTAGCAGTTAATTTGAAGGTGAAATTAGAGTCAGGTGTTTTCAATCAATGGGATGACAATCAGGTGTGAGTGGGCACCCTGTTTTATTTAAAGAACAGGGATCTATCAAAGTCTGAGCTTTACAACACATGTTTGTGGAAGTGTATCATGGCACGAAAAAAGGAGATTTCTGAGGACCTCAGAAAAAGCGGTGTTGATGCTCATCAGGCTGGAAAAGGTTACAAAACCGTCTCTAAAGAGTTTGGACTCCACCAATCCACAGTCAGACAGATTGTGTACAAATGGAGGAAATTCAAGACCATTGTTACCCTCCCCAGGAGTGGTCGACCAACAAAGATCACTCCAAGAGCAAGGCGTGTAATAGTCGGTGAGGTCACAAAGGACCCCAGGGTAACTTCTAAGCAACTGAAGGCTTCTCTCATATTGGCTAATGTTAATGTTCATGAGTCCACCATCAAGAGAACACTGAACAACAATGGTGTGCATGGCAGAGTTGCAAGGAGAAAGCCACTGCTCTCCAAAAAGAACATTGCTGCTCATCTGCAGTTTGCTAAAGCTCACGTGGACAAGCCAGAAGACTACTGGAAAAATGTTTTGTGGACAGATGAGACCAAAATAGAACTTTTTAGTTTAAATGAGAAGCGTTATGTTTGGAGAAAGGAAAACACTGTATTCAAGCATAAGAACCTTATCCCATCTGTGAAACATGGTGGTGGTAGTATCATGGTTTGGCCCTGTTTTGCTGCATCTGGGCCAGGACGGCTTGTCATCATTGATGGAACAATGAATTCTGAATTATACCAGCGAATTCTAAAGGAAAATGTCAGGACATCTGTCCATGAACTGAATCTCAAGAGAAGGTGGGTCCTGCAGCAAGACAACGACCCTAAGCACACAAGTCGTTCTACCAAAGAATGGTTAAGAAGAATAAAGTTAATGTTTTGGAATGGCCAAGTCCAAGTCCTGAACTTAATCCAATGGAAATGTTGTGGAAGGACCTGAAGCGAGCAGTTCATGTGAGGAAACCCACCAACATCCCAGAGCTGAAGCTGTTCTGTACGGAGGAATGGGCTAAAATTCCTCCAAGCCAGTGTGCAGGACTGATCAACAGTTACCGGAAACGTTTAGTTGCAGTTATTGCTGCACAAGGGGGTCACACCAGATACTGAAAGCAAAGGTTCACATACTTTTGTCACTCACAGATATGCAATATTGGATCATTTTCCTCAGTAAGTAAATGACCAAGTATAATATTTTTGTCTCATTTGTTTAACTGGGTTCTCTTTATCTACTTTTAGGACTTGTGTGAAAATCTGATGATGTTTTAGGTCATATTTATGCAGAAATATAGAACATTCTAAAGGGTTCACATACTTTCAAGCACCACTGTATAACCTCATCTCATTATCTGTAGCCGCTTTATCCTGTTCTGCAGGGTCATGGGAAAGCTGGAGCCTATCCCAGCTGACTATGGGTGAGAGGCGGGGTACACCCTGGACAAGTCGCCAGGTTATCGCAGGACTGACACATAGACACAGCACTGGCGATTGCTCTAAGACAACAAGGGAGGCTCAGCCTCCTCTAAAAATGACGAACATCATGTAGGATGAATTGCGCTAGGCTTATGTTATAGCCGACCTTATAACATTGCTATTTCAGATCCAGAATCATAGAAATATATGTGCTCAACCCAACTACAGTGCGAAATCATTCCGTTATAACTTTCCCCAGTTCGTCTAATGTGCGCGTTGAGTTTTTCCCCCTCGTGACAGCGTGATGCAGCCCAGCCTCAGTGCACTTCAATGGCATTGGGGAGCTATGCGCTTTTCAATCTCAAAATGCAAGACGGTTATTGGACAAATACTGCGAAAACGCCCGCCCACGGAGTCTCACGGACTCCCAGCCTCAGTGGACTTCAATGGCATTTGGGAGCTATGCACGTTTCAATCTCAAAATGCAAGACGGTTATTGGACAAATACTGCGAAAACGCCCGCCCACCGGACTCCCAGCCTCACAGTGGGAGGGACAAGGCAAAGCTTTCTGCGAGGAGACTGGTGATTGGTGAAAGCGGCTGGATATTTTCTTTGATTGACAGCTCGTTTCAATCAATATAGACAGGCAGCGGTAAATCTCAGTTCAGTCCCATGCGGATTCGCAAGTGCTGTGGTGTATTGTAAGAGATCAGCTTCCATTTCCATTTCATTCATTACATACGGTTTCTACCAGCTTTTTTAGTTTGTATATATTTTCATTGTAAATAAAGTGTAAATATAGTGTTGTCAAGTTTGCTATCTTAGTTCCAGAAATGTCGTTTATTTGAGTGACTGAACTTGAACTTGAGGGGGCTAGTCAGCTAGCAAGAAAGCTGCGTGCGGATGCCAAGCATTGCTGATTTAATTTTGGAGAAGCCATTTGCCAGTCTTCCTTTCGAGGAAAAAATTAAAATTAAAGTGCAGGGTAGACCAACGCCTCAAATTGACTTGGTGAAAAAGGTAGGGAATAATACTCGTTCCTTTCAGCTCTCCTGGTACGAGAAAGTGAATTGGCTAACAGCAAGTGACCCACATCAACAACAGTAAATAGGCTACTTTAGTAATATGTCATGGATGGACCAAAAATATAGAATCTATTTAAAATGTTTATGCTGAGTATATTATATTAGAATATATATTTTTCTGGATATGAATTAAACACAGCTACAATTTGGAAAACATTTTTAAACAAAAACACAGCCGAGAACATTTCACACTACAGACCTGGATTAAAAGTGAAGGGTTATCAAAATTGTCAGTAAAACATTTCTCAGTCAAAATAAGTAAAATATAGGGAAAGTGTCACTGAATGAAATGTGTGGCACCCAGCTCTATGTTTGGCTCCCCAAGGTCAGTGCTTGTGCCTATTCCAGAACACTCTGCTGTTACTGCTGAGGTTCCTGACAAAGAGCTGCTTTCAATAATGATCAATTTTTAAACAACATGCCACAATTTTAAAATATAAAATGTTAAAATATACCCCTCCCCCCCAACACCACCATCATGTATATTGGACAGTAGGCTAATGGGCCAAAAGAACCTGTTATTTCACAGTTTGTGACCCTGCCAACAATCAGCCAGATCAGAGGCAAGAGTATGGGCAAAACTTATGTGTTTTTTCTTTTAAAATCTGGAAATATCGTTACTGACCAGCCTCCCCTGTTTGAAAGACTACCAGCCGCCACTGAGACACAGACAACTATTCACACTCACATTCACACCTACAGTCAATTTAGAGTCACCAGTTAACCTAACCTGCATGTCTTTGGACTGTGGGGGAAACCGGAGCACCCGGAGGAAACCCACGTGGACACGGGGAGAACATGCAAACTCCACACAGAAAGGCCCTCGCCGGTCTCTCTCTCTCTCTCATATATATATATATATATATATATATATATATATATATATATATATATATAATCAACAACAAGTTCCTATTAAACTGGCTGCTGAGTGAGAATGGATGCGTATATATACATGCATCCATTCTCACTCAGCAGCCAGTTTAATAGGAACTTGTTGTTGATTCTAAGATCCCTGTTCTTGGCTGCAGGACTGGAACCCGATGTGTTGTTCTGCTGTTGCATGCTGAGATGCTTTTCTGCTCACCACGGTTGTAAAGAGTGATTATATGAGTTACTGTATCCTTCCTGGCAGCTCAAACCAATCTCATACATGTCAACCTTTGGTCAATCAAACCTGTATAACCAACCTCCAAAATCCGTATTTCCCTTATAAAATCCGTATAAGATGCAAATTAAAATAATTTACCTAAAATTTGAATGATAATTAACAATGATATATCACAGTGACTTTTTATTCAATATTAATAACAATAAACCTTCAGAATGAATACAAAGCTCCAATGTTTGACAAAAACACAAAGTGTTATCAGCGTAGTTACGAAGGAAATACTTCGTTGTTTGGAGACAGGTTTCAAAATCTGTTCGTAAAATTACATTATAATGACCAAATACAATGAAAAGTATTTTTCCAGTCTCACCTGTGAAAGATAATCCCATGTGATCTCGTTTGGACGGTAAACCTGTTGGTACAGTTAAACGCAGCACATGAATGGGGCATCTTTATTCTCGGGCGAGGATGACGTATGATTCTACGCAGAAGCCGGCGTCTATGACTTCACAGTTGGCGGGATTCTCGCAGTGCGGTGTGCGCATGATCAAAAGTGGAATGAAGTCTCGCTACCACAAGATACTGTAACGCGCGATTTCATAAGACTCTTTACTGGCTGTCTGTGGTGTACAGTACGTTTGTAAATGTTATGCGCTCTTTTATCATCGTGGGAATTGATTATAGCTCTAAATAAATATTGAAGTTTTTCTTAAAGAATCCGTATAACTTTATTTATATGCCCGTATACGACGTTTATTGAATCAAATCCGTATAAAATACGGACATTCCGTATAGGTTGACATGTATGCAATCTGGCCATTTTCCTCTGACCTCTCTTATCAACAAGGCGTTTGTTTCCACCCACAGAACTGTCGCTCACTCACTCGATGTTTTTTTGTTTTTCGCACCATTCTGTCTGTGTAAACTCTAGAGACTGTTGTGTGTGGAAACCCCAGGAAGGAGATCAGCAGTTTCTGAAATACTCAAACCAGTCCATCTGGCTCAAACCAACACCCATGCCACAGTGAAAGAAAGTCACACTTTGAGATCACAATTTTTCCCATTCTGATGTTTGAAGTGAACATTAACTGAAGCTCTTGATTTGTATAGGCATGATTTGATGCATCGTGCTGCTGTCAAGGGATCGGCCGATTAGATAACCGCATGAAAAAGCAGGTGGATGTATAGGTGTTCCTAATAAAGTGGCCGGTGAGTGTATATGTATATATCAGCCATGCTCACACAACCCTACAACACCGTATTAGAGCCACTGTAGGACTGTAGGTAAGAAAAAGCTTCAGAGCTGCGGGAAGGAGTAATATACGGAGAAAAACTCAGAATTTCTGAGATTAAGGACATTCTCTGAGATTATAAAGTCATAAATTTATGAAAAACAAAACTCTGAAAAATAGTGTCTTGTTTTGGTGTTTTTTCAAGGAAGCACATCGACTGCAAAGCCTCCGTTTCCTGTAACCCTCGGCTCTGTTTCAAAGTAACAGAGAACTGGGCAAATGAGAAGAATCCACGCCCTGACATTCACAGGAAACTGCTCGTGCAGAATAATTATACATTTATAAACAAACTTCATTCTATTTCCCACTTAATATCAATCACTATTGACTGGACATGGCACCACGAGTTGACTTGGTGGGAGGACGGACGATCAGAGCATTTGGACTGCCTGGACAAGACCACAGCATCCACTGCTTGAGGACTCCCAAGTTTTTTGTCCGTTTATTTGTTTTTCCATGTCTACCACCAGAGCTGCATCCATCAGTGAGAATGCTATTGCCCGAGTTGCCTCTTCCACATCAGGATGTGAACCTACAGCAGTGCACAGTAACCGGTTCCTATGCATTTCAAAATGGAGAAACTCCCAAAGGAGGTCACTAAAACCCATAAAATCAGGTGACCCTGACTCATGTTCAAAGAAGGGTTGCTTTCTGGTGTCTACCATTGTTCTAAACCATTACAAAGTCTGGAGGACCCTTATAAATGTCTTGATTTTATTCTTTTCTGTGCTTTACTGCAGTGTCTCTGCTGGTGTTGCCTCTGCCATTTCCTGTGCTACAAATAGATGTACTGGAAGAAGATGTGACCTAGCACATTTCAACAGCAGCTGCTCCCATAACCATTTACACAACTGCTTTTCATCCGTACCTGCCCAAACGAAACGAATAGTACTTGTACTCCTACCCCCAGGCTCAAGTTCACAAGAGAAAGGAAATGGGCTCCAAGGAAGTGGAGCTTTGGGACCCCACCGACATGCCAGTGTTCTGGACTCTCCTGGAGATCACAGATACCCTGGGTGTCACAGCGGTGTTATCTTCCAGAGGACACTGTCATACCACCTGCTGGTATACCAACATGCTTCCTGGGGATGAACTGTTCCACAGAGCTCTTACAAGTCCAAACTGAGTCCTGGCACTAATGATGTAACGCCTGAGTCTGACTTTTTCCCCAGTTTTCTCCCTAATTTTATTCCTGGCCAATCCCCACCCACTAACCAGCTATCATATGAGAGCTACCACCTGGAAAAGGTAAGGAGTAGCCTATGATTCCTTTGAGATATGTGAAGACAGCCAACCTCTTTTTTTTTCAAACTGTTGCTCATGCTGCGCCACATGGCAGAGTAACACACTCAGAGCAGAGTGCTACCGTATCTACTGTCTTCCGAGCACGTGAGTTCACAGACATCCATGATTGGTTTTGACAGGGGAGAGAGAGTACACCCCTCCTAGCCTGAAAGCACGGCCAATTTTCACGACTTGTAACATGACTTGGTCTTGTCTAAGACTTGAATTTAACTTATACTGAACTTTGCTTGGGGCGGCACGGTAGTGTAGTGGTTAGCACTGTCGCCTCACAGCAAGAAGGTTCTGAGTTCAAACCCAGCAGCTGGTGAGGGCCTTTCTGTGTGGAGTTTGCATGTTCTCCCCGTGTCCGCGTGGGTTTCCTCCGGGTGCTCCGGTTTCCCCCACAGTCCAAAGACATGCAGGTTAGGTTAACTGGTGGCTCTATATTGACTGTGAGTGTGAATGGCTGTCTATGTATTAGCCCTGCGATAACCTGGCGACTTGTCCAGGGTGTACCCCGCCTTTTGCCCGTAGTCAGCTGGGATAGGCTCCAGCTTGCCTGCGGCCCTGCAGAACAGGATAAAGCGGCTAGAGATGATGGATGGATGGATGGATGAACTTTGCTTGGACATAACATAAGACTAAATGAGCCACGGAAGTAATAGTTGTTAATTTGTTTTGATATTTAACTGCACAACGACAGCCTACAGAAACTGACTGGACACTAGGTTAATACTAGAAGATCGGTGACTTGACTTTTAGAATGACAGCAGCAGGGAGAGAGAAACCAACAAGAGGCGACACTTCTCTTTTCACTAACTGGACAAAAACCATACTTACTGTTTGACCCGAACAGCTTTTGTCATCACATCCCATTATTATGATGGGACAAGTGTGTCTCAGGGGACACGCATACACTATTTAAGTCCTCTAGTCTTGGTTTTGGCCATTGTGTGTGTCAGAGATTAATAAGAGTCAAAGCCATTCTCATGAGAAGGCTGTTTTTGTGCATACTAGAAAGAGAGATGATTTTAACACACACACACACACACACACTATGCTCTTTCTCCCTCTCTAGAAGAACATGATGGTTTCTCTCAGCACGTACAGGCGCGCGCACATACACACACACACACACACACACACACACACACACACACACACTGCAGATCTAAGTGCCATATGTGAGAAAAGTCCCTGTCTCAGTGTATGCCTGTTAAATTCAATTAAAACACAGGCATGGAGTGTGTTACAGTGAAGTTGCTCAAGAGTCACACAGATAGATAGATAGATAGATAGATAGATAGATAGATAGATAGATAGATAGATAGATAGATAGATAGATAGATAGATAGAGCACACTTAGAGACAGACAGATAGATAGATAGATAGATAGATAGATAGATAGATAGATAGATAGATAGATAGATAGATAGATAGATAGATAGAGCACACTTAGAGATAGATAGATAGATAGATAGATAGATAGATAGATAGATAGATAGATAGATAGATAGATAGATAGAGCACACTTAGAGACAGACAGACAGATAGATAGATAGATAGATAGATAGATAGATAGATAGATAGATAGATAGATAGATAGATAGATAGATAGATAGATAGAGCTCACTTATAGATAGATAGATAGATAGATAGATAGATAGATAGATAGATAGATAGATAGATAGATAGATAGATAGAGCACACTTAGAGATAGATAGATAGATAGATAGATAGATAGATAGATAGATAGATAGATAGATAGATAGATAGATCTCACTTATAGATAGATAGATAGATAGATAGATAGATAGATAGATAGATAGATAGATAGATAGATAGATAGATAGATCTCACTTATAGATAGATAGATAGATAGATAGATAGATAGATAGATAGATAGATAGATAGATAGATAGATAGATAGATCTCACTTATAGATAGATAGATAGATAGATAGATAGATAGATAGATAGATAGATAGATAGATAGATAGATAGAGCACACTTAGAGATAGATAGATAGATAGATAGATAGATAGATAGATAGATAGATAGATAGATCTCACTTATAGATAGATAGATAGATAGATAGATAGATAGATAGATAGATAGATATCATATGAAACACATAAAATATAGAAAAATATATCCAGAATGATAGAGAGAATGAAGAAAGAGAAATATGCTGAAAAGACATCATGAAAGATGTGTGTGTGTGTGTGTGTGTGTGTGTGTGTGTGTGTGTGTGTGTGTGTGTGTGTGCGCGCGCGCTGCGTACCGTGGGTGAGGTGAGGCGTCTCAAGCTCTCCCCGAGCGAGTCCAGGTTCACGCGCTTCCTCCTGGCGGCCCGCCTCGCGCCCGTCGCAGCCTGCTCGTCGAACGGGCACGCGCGGGTCTCTGCGGGGCTCCGGCCGTTCCAGAAGGCGCGCGAGAACGGGCACTCGGCGTCGTCGGGGCTCTCGAGGCAGTCGGAACCCACCGAGCTGAACGACTCCGATGAGATCTTGCGCGAGGACATGCTGCTCGCCGCCGGCCCGCGAGCTCTCTCATCAGACGCCGCGTCAAGCGCGTGAACAGCGTGCGGGGAGGAGGAGAGCGGGGGAGAGCGCGAGCGGAGCGAAGAGCGGGCGGCGATGGCACGCGATGGCACGCATTTCCAAAAAAACAAAAAATTCCCGCAGAGAAAATGAAGCGGAGCCGCAGAGAACCGGACCGTTCCGCTTACCGAGTCGCGCTTTCATCCGCGAGCGCACAGGTCCGCTTCATCCCTCTCTCTCTCTCTCTCTCTCTCTCTCCGAGACTCTCTCAGCACCGCCGAGACCCACACTGACGGAGTTTAACGGAGCCAATCAGAGAGAGAGAGAGAGAGAGAGAGAACTTGTTCTTTAAAGGTCAGGATGTGCCCTTGTTGACTTGAACTCTCTCCATACATATCCAACCTTTCTTTCGTTATCCTAATAAAATAGGTACTTATGTTAGAACAAAATGGTCCCCTTTTATACCAAATCCTTTAATCATTTTTTTGCAAAGAAAAAAAGGAAAGCACTTATGAAGGAGACAAACAAAGAAAAAGAAAGAAGAAACAAACAGAATGGAAAAGGGAGAAAACGTGCATATCCATCCATCCATTATCCGTAGCCGCTTTATCCTGTTCTACAGGGTCGCAGGCAAGCTGGATCCCATCCCAGCTGACTACGGGCGAAAGGCGGGGTACACCCTGGACAAGTCGCCAGGTCATCACAGGGCTGACACATAGACACAGACAACCATTCACACTCACATTCACACCTACGCTCAATTTAGAGTCACCAGTTAACCTAACCTGCATGTCTTTGGACTGTGGGGGAAACCGGAGCACCCGGAGGAAACCCACGCGGACACGAGGAGAACGTACAAACTCCACACAGAAAGGCCTTCGCCAGCCACGGGGCTCGAACCCAGGACATTCTTGCTGTGAGGCAACAGTGCTAACCACTGTGCCACCGAAAACATGCATAGTGAAATGAAAAAGAACAAATTAGAAAAAGAGAAAGAAGAGAGAGTGTGTGTGTGAGTGTGCCTGGAGAGAGGACATTTTGGTTAGTCCTCAGTTCTTCAAAGGGCTGGTTGGGGGTTAAGACTTAGTTTTAGGGTTCAGGTTAGGGTTAGGCATTTAGTTGTGATGGTTAAGGTTAGGGGCGGTACGGTGGTGTAGTGGTTAGCTCTGTCGCCTCACAGCTTGGGTTCAAGCCCAGCAACCAGTGAGGGCCTTTCTGTGTGGAGTTTGCATGTTCTCCCCGTGTCCGCGTGGGTTTCCTCCAGGTGCTCCGGTTTCCCGCACAGTCCAAAGACATGCAGGTTAGGTTAACTGGTGACTCTAAATTGACTGTAGGTGTGAATGGTTGTGTGTCTCTATGTGTCAGCCCTGTGATAATCTGGCGACCTGTCCATGTACGAGAGGCAATTATGACCATGCCATCAAACAAGTCCCCGGGGTATGATAAAGTGCCTATTTCAGTAGTTAAGGACTGTCTTGATCACATTCTGCCTACATTAACTGATATAATCAACCATTCATTCTCAAGTTCCACCTTTCCACAGGTCTGGAAAAGTAGTGAAGTGGTTCTTTACCTCAAGGATGGAGATCATGAAGTACCAGGTGACAACTGGCCTATTTTTCTATTACCAGTCCTCTCCAAAGTTGCTGAGCGGATTGCCATGTGTCAATTCGATGACTACCTGACCCGGAAAAATTGCCTCTCGCCACATCAGAGTGGCAATCAGAAATTTCATTCAACCGAAACATTGAGTTTGTTAGTTACCGACCATATTTTCCAAGCCATGGACAATAAGCAAATAACTGCGATGGAGCTTATTGACCTGAGCAAGGCTTTTGACAGTTTGCATCATTCAACACTACTTAGTAAATTGCAAAGCTTGGGCACTTCTGATAGGGCTCTCCGCTGGTTCGACAGCTATTTAAGGGACAGAGAACAACGTACTCGAGTTGGGACGTCCTTATTGGAACCTCTTACAATAACACTTGGGGTACCTCAGGGTTCAGTTTTAGGGCCCATGCTGTTTGACGTGTATCTGAACGATTTACACAAAGTAATCAAGTTTAGTAACATCGAGTCGTACCTGTATGTTGATGATACTAAGATCTACTTCTCCTTTTCAACTAAGGACCTTGACACATGCCTCGGCCAGGTAACTGAAGACCTTCTTCTTGTGGCAGGTTGGTGCTGTGTAAACCATCTTCTGATTAATCCCAAGCTCGTGCTGTTTGGAGTGAGCCAACTTACATCCCAGCTATCTGATGTCACATTACCCTTCCTGGGTAAACAGTTAACACCCGTACTATCCCCAAGAGATCTGGGTGTTATACTGGACTCCAGCTTGACTTTTACTGACCATATTTCTGCACTGCCTTCATCACTTTTGTCTAGTCTATATCAAATAAGTAGGGTCCGCTATTTATTCTCCAAGGAAGTTTTGTATGTAATTTTGAACTCTTTTGTTTTTAGCAAATTAATGTACTGCTCTACTGTTTGGTTTGGAACTTTCAAACAAAACATCCACAAGCTGCAACTTATGCAAAACTTTGCTGCACGAATACTTACTAATACTAGAAAATACAGCCACATTTCTCCTATATTAAATGAGCTTGGTTGGCTGACTGTAGATAATATTATGTTACGCCTGTGCGATGTTACTATGGTTTATAAACGTTTAAATAACTTGGCACCTAACTACTTAAGTACAAGGCTTACCAAACGTTTTGATGTTCATAGGTATAATACCAGACGCAAGGATCTCTTAAATGTACCTAAGTGCCACACTGCAACAGTGCAGCACGCTTTTTTCTTCAGAGCCGTAAATTATTTTAATGAATTATCACCGGAAGTAAGGAACGCGACAACACTCGCTTCCTTCAAGAGACAAGCAAGACAAGAACTGAAAAGACGCTGATTTTAATTTTGTATATATGGATATATTATTATTTTACATAATTTATTCTAGTTATATAATGTTTATATATTATTATTGCAATTAAGGATGTAGTTTCTTTTATTTATATTTTAATATTAAACTTCATGTAAATTAATTATGAAAAACCCATTTGGGAGAATTAATAAAGGTGTATTGTTGTACCCCGCCTCTCGCCCTAAAGCCATTATCTCACTGGGCTGCAACAGCCTGCGATTAATTGGAGACACAACAATTGCGATAAAACATGCAAATTAGCGACAATTTTCATTTGGAATCACACTGAATTGATATTCGCATATTTTACCGCAATTGTTGTGTCTCCAACTAGTCGCAGGCTGTCGCAGCCCGGCTTTCCCTCGGCAGGCAGGGAAGTAGAGGAAGCCTCACAGAAACTGACTTGAAAAGGGTTCGCGACGGCTTTGCGACACCAGCGACAAATTTGCAGCTATTTTGAGAGAAATTTTGTCGCACAAATTTTTTGAACATGTTCAAAATTTCAGTGATGAAGGAGCGACACTTTGCGACTCATGCGAGGAAATTGAGAAGCCCCGCGAATGTTTCAAGACACTTTTGAAACTCTCTCGCGAATGACGTTCACAATTTGTTGCAAGTTGTCGCAGCCCAGTGAGATACTACCCATAGTCAGCTGGGATAGGCTCCAGCTTGCTCACGACCCCATACAAGATAAGCGGCTACAGATAATGGATGGATAGATAGATGGGTTAAAGTTAGGGTCAGGAGCTAAGGGAATGCACTGTCAATGAGAGTCCCCACAATGATAGACATACAAGAATGTGTGTGTGTTTTAATACAAGCTGTAAAACTGGGTGTGACATCCTCAGACACTGTGGCATCATCAGGTATGTGCACGCACACACACACACCTTTGTTTTTCTATCCTTGTGAGGACCTTCCATTGACAATTATTAATGCAGTTAATGCAGTTCCTGTTCCTGCGCCTCAACCTAACCCTAAACTTAACCTACAGTGGTGCTTGAAAGTTTGTGAACCCTTTAGAATTTTCTCTATTTCTGCATAAATATGACCTAAAACATCATCAGATTTTCACACAAGTCCTAAAAGTAGATAAAGAGAACCCAGTTAAACAAATGAGACAAAAATATTCTACTTGGTCATTTATTTATTGAGGAAAATGATCCAATATTACATATCTGTGAGTGGCAAAAGTATGTGAACCTCTAGGATTAGCAGTTAATTTGAAGGTGAAATTAGAGTCAGGTGTTTTCAATCAATGGGATGACAATCAGGTGTGAGTGGGCACCCTGTTTTATTTAAAGAACAGGGATCTATCAAAGTCTGATCTTCACAACACGTTTGTGGAAGTGTATCATGGCACGAACAAAGGAGATTTCTGAGGACCTCAGAAAAAGCGTTGTTGATGCACATCAGGCTGGAAAAGGTTACAAAACCATCTCTAAAGAGTTTGGACTCCACCAATCTACAGTCAGAGAGACTGTGTACAAATAGAGGAAATACAAGACCATTGTTACCCTCCCCAGGAGTGGTCGACCAACAAAGATCACTCCAAGAGCAAGGCGTGTAATAGTTGGCGAGGTCACAAAGGACCCCAGGGTAACTTCTAAGCAACTGAAGGCCTCTCTCACATTGGCTAATGTTAAGGTTCATGAGTCCACCATCAGGAGAACATTGAACAACAATGGTGTGCATGGCAGGGTTGCAAGGGGAAAGCCACTGCTCTCCAAAAAGAACATTGCTGCTCGTCTGCAGTTTGCAAAAGATCACGTGGACAAGCCAGAAGCTTATTGGAAAAATGTTTTGTGGACGGATGAGACCAAAATAGAACTTTTTGGTTTAAATGAGAAGCGTTATGTTTGGAGAAAGGAAAGCACTGCATTCTAGCATCAGAACCTTATCCCATCTGTGAAACATGGTGGTGGCAATATCATGGTTTGGGCCTGTTTTACTGCATCTGGGCCAGGACGGCTTGCCATCATTGATGGAACAATGAATTCTGAATTATACCTGCGAATTCTAAAGGAAAATGTCAGGACATCTGTCCATGAAGTGAATCTCAAGAGAAGGTGGATCATGCAGCAAGACAACAACCCTAAGCACACAAGTCGTTCTACCAAAGAATGGTTAAAGAGGGATAAAGTTAATGTTTTGGAATGGCCAAGTCAAAGTCCTGACCTTAATCCAATGGAAATATTGTGGAAGGACCTGAAGCGAGCAGTTCGTGCGAGGAAACCCACCAACATCCCAGAGTTGAAGCTGTTCTGTACGGAGGAATGGGCTAAAATTCCTCCAAGCCGGTGTGCAGGACTGATCAACAGTTACCGCAAACGTTTAGTTGTAGTTATTGCTGCACAAGGGGATCACACCAGATACTGAAAGCAAAGGTTCACATACTTTTGCCACTCACAGATGTGTAATATTGGATCATTTTCCTCAATAAATAAATGACCAAGTATAATATTGTTGTCTCATTTGTTCAACTGGGTTCTCTTTATCTACTTTTAGGACTTGTGTGAACATCTGATGATGTTTTAGGTCATATTTATGCAGAAATAGAGAAAATTCTAAAGGGTTCACAAACTTTCAAGCACCACTGTAAGTAATCAAAAGGAAACTTGGGGTCTTTTATATTTAACACTCTGAGGTCCTGGGCCTGTCAGACACTCTGTGGCAGTCTGATAAACCTTGACATTTTTAAGTATTTCATCTAACTAAAAACATCCATGCAAAAGTGACACACATGGTTATATTCTGGACACCCTCAGCAATAATAATATGAGAGTAAAGTGAATGGAATGAAATTTGTTTTTATTTAAATTAAGTGCAAACACAATCTTACAAAAAAACTATTTTCAGAGTCTTCAAACCTTGTAAAAAAAACACTATACATATATCTGCACAAGACTTTTGAAGTCTGAACCTTGTAAACATAGGTGTTGGCTACATAAAAGTAAGAACAGCATTCAGAAATGTTATGTAGTTTCAATACTAATTGTAGAAACTTCAGACTACCTTTGCTTTCTCCAAAGCCAGTTGCCCTTTCAAATGAATATTGATGAGGTAGGTGTAATTCACCTGTAATCCCCACTGTCACTGTCAATTGAGGTTTTTCACCCACGTGACCAAGTCATGTGAGGCTGCCATTTTGGACGTCACGGCTCGAATCAGTTTGAATGCGAGGAAGGCGACAAACGAAAAACATAAAAGAAAAAGGAGCGAGATGCAGAAAACACCTTCACTATCCAGCGACGTAGGACATTTACAGGGCGAGCAGAGGGAGAGGTATTTGCAAAAATTGAGGTTAGCAGGCTTAGAGAACGATGTTTACCTGCTTCCACCAGGATTGTTCACTGACGTACGGAAGTACACGAAGCCCTCGTCTTTACCTGACTTCGGCCCACATGATCTGTATACCTACAGTGGTGCTTGAAAGTTTGTGAACCCTTTAGAATTTTCTATATTTCTGCATAAATATGACCTAAAACATCATCAGATTTTCGCACAAGTCCTAAAAGTAGATAAAGAGAACCCAGTTAAACAAATGAGACAAAAATATTATACTTGGTCATTTATTTATTGAGGAAAATGATCCAATATTACATATCTGTGAGGGGCAAAAGTATGTGAACCTTTGCTTTCAGTATCTGGTGTGACCCCCTTGTGCAGCAATAACTGCAACTAAACATTTCCAGTAACTGTTGATCAGTCCTGTACACCAGCTTGGAGGAATTTTAGCCCATTCCTCCATACAGAACAGCTTCAACTCTGGGATGTTGGTGAGTTTCCTCACATGAACTGCTCGCTTCAGGTCCTTCCACAACATTTCCATTGGATTAAGGTCAGGACTTTGACTTGGCCATTCCAAGACGTTAACTTTATTCTTCTTTAACCATTCTTTGGTAGAACAACTTGTGTGCTTAGGGTCGTTGTCTTGCTGCATGACCCACCTTCTCTTGAGATTCAGTTCATGGACAGATGTCCTGACATTTTCTTTTAGAATTTGCTGGTATAATTAAGAATTCGTTGTTCCATCAATGATGGCCAGCCGTCCTGGCCCAGATGCAGCAAAACAGGCCCAAACCATGATACTACCACCACCATGTTTCACAGATGGGATAAGGTTCTTATGCTGGAATGCAGTGTTTTCCTTTCTCCAAACATAACGCTTCTCATTTAAACCAAAAAGTTCTATTTTGGTCTCATCCGTCCACAAAACATTTTTTCCAATAGCCTTCTGGCTTGTCCACATGATCTTTAGTAAACTGCAGACGAGCACCAATGTTCTTTTTGGAGAGCAGTGGCTTTCTCCTTGCAACCCTGCCATGCACACCATTGTTGTTCAGTGTTCTTCTGATGGTGGACTCATGAACATTAACATTAGCCAATGTGAGAGAGGCCTTCAGTTGCTTAGAAGTTACCCTGGGGTCCTTTGTGACCTCGCCGACTATTACACGCCTTGCTCTTGGAGTGATCTTTGTTGGTTGACCACTCCTGGGGAGGGTAACAATGGTCTTGAATTTCCTCCATTTGTACACAATCTGTCTGACTGTGGATTGGTGGAGTCCAAACTCTTTAGAGATGGTTTTGTAACCTTTTCCAGCCTGATGAGCATCAACACCGCTTTTTCTGAGGTCCTCAGAAACCTCCTTTGTTTGTGCCATGATACACTTCCACAAACATGTGTTGTGAAGATCAGACTTTGATAGATCCCTGTTCTTAAAATAAAACAGGGTGCCCACTCACACCTGATTGCCATGCCATTGAGTGAAAACATTTGACTCAAATTTCACCTTCAAATTAACTGCTAATCTTAGAGGTTCACATACTTTTGCCACTCACAGATATATAATATTGGATCATTTACCTCAATAAATAAATGACCAAGTATAATATTTTTGTCTCATTTGTTTAACTGGGTTCTCTTTATCTACTTTTAGGACTTGTGTGAAAATCTGATGATGTTTTAGGTCATATTTATGCAGAAATATAGAAAATTCTAAAGGGTTCACAAACTTTTAAGCACCACTGTATGTCGTTAAAAACCCATCGCCATACACAGGTATTGATCTGAAAGTGTATAAGAGTTTGGATGCCTACAAATATTTTGTGTCAGGCTGGGTAACATGCCTACATCAGCGGGTCGTCCCTGGAGCCGGTGGTCGCCATCTTATTACAGCTAAGGTTTGTTCACATTTTCATTTACTTTCGGTCCTCAGGATAAACAAAATGTTATTAAATGTCATTGAAATAACTTCTTAGTCTGTTGAGACATGGCCCGTTATAAATTTGCTGTTACCAGGCAATGACCAAGAACTGTATTATTAGGGTCAGTGTCTGTGTTGTAGCAGTGTACTAGCAGCTAGCTGTTAGCACTAGCTAATGTCAACAACATAGCTAGTATGTTACTGTAGCAATGTTTACGTTCAGTCATTTGGATGACTGTTAAAACCTTTCAGTCTCAAGTTTTTCCTTTACTGTATTTACTAGTTTACTGTAATTATGATCCGGCAGCTATTTACACCGGATCCAGTGTAAATAGCTGCCGGAGCGCGCTCCGGCTTGCTCCCCCTCAAATTAAGCAGCACGCTCCGGCTTGCTCCCGGAGTGCTCCAGCCAAGGTTCTGGAGCGTGCTCCGGGAGTAAGCCGGAGCGCGCTGCTTAATTTGAGGGGGAGCAAGCCGGAGCACGCTCCAGAACCTTGGCTGGAGCACTCCGGGAGCAAGCCGGAGCGTGCTGCTTAATTTGAGGGGGAGCAAGCCGGAGCGCGCTGCTTAATTTGAGGGGGAGCAAGCCGGAGCGCGCTCCGGCAGCTATTTACACTGGATCCGGTGTCTGTAACACATTTTTTTTTTCCAAGCTGGTTCTCCCTCTCTGTCTGCAGCGTTAGTATGTAGCTTGACCTTCAAAATGGCGGACACCGGGGCGTCACGTGACCCTGTGACGTCCCTGGCCACTGTGCCTCCCTGCCCCCACACCTCTCTGCTTGGAAAATTACTGCAAAGAAAAGAAGCCCTAAAAGCCAAAGCTATCACAGTCACAGATTAAATACTCTGGCTTCTTCTAAATCTTATTATAAATATGCCCTCTTCAACTGTAAGATACTCAATAAAATGTTCAATAGCTAATGATCATCCCTGGATTGTGGCTCTCTGCTGTCAGTCCTCATCTGGATGCCAAGCATCATAACAGTTCCTGTCAGTTTGAAGGCAAAGGAAAACATCACACATTTTGCACTTCCACAGGGTTTTTGTTTTCCTTCCCTGCAACCTGCAGTATACACAGGCTCTGTGACCATCACTGGCCCTATTCCCATGTGTGTTCAGCTCAGTCCCACAAACTGGCTTGTGAGCCTTGCCAACTTTCTTCAGAGGAGCCTTTGGGGCCTCAAAACACAGTGGCGTACCACACAGCTGTGCAGTGAGCTCCTCCATGAAATCCCTGTGGCTCAGGCTTTTCTTCTGCATGTTTTGCATGAGTTCTTTGTGGAAGATGAAGGCATTTGTTGCAGCAATGTCCAGGAAGTGAAGAAAAAGCTTCTTGTACCACTTCACAGTTTTGTGCTGTGCTGTGTAGTAGTGGATCAACTGGTCAGACAAGTCCACACCACCCATGAACTTCTTGTACTCTACCACGGGTTTGGGGCACGGAACAGACTGTCTTGACCAGGCACTTCCTCAAAGTTTCTCAGTTCGTATGGAAACAAGTGAACATGTGCACTTGTTTATACCGGTGAAATGGGGCATGTTCTCACCTCCCCTTGGTACACAATGAGCGAATGACGACACTGATGTTCCATGCGTTTAACATGTGAATAGCTGATGGGTGTGTCGTTAAGAGACTGCTGCTGGCTGAAATACTGAAATTTGTAAGATTTTTCTCTTTGCAAAGTGCTAAAGATAAAGTTTGTTTTTTATATATATATATATATATATATATATATATATATATATATATATATATATATATACATACATATACAGTGGTGCTTGAAAGTTTGTGAACCCTTTAGAATTTTCTATATTTCTGCATAAATATGACCTAAAACATCATCAGATTTTCACACAAGTCCTAAAAGTAGATAAAGAGAACCCAGTTAAACAAATGAGACAAAAATATTATACTTGGTCATTTATTTATTGAGGAAAATGATCCAATATTACATATCTGTGAGTGGCAAAAGTATGTGAACCTCTAGGATTAGCAGTTCATTTGAAGGTGAAATTAGAGTCAGGTGTTTTCAATCAATGGGATGACAATCAGGTGTGAGTGGGCACCCTGTTTTATTTAAAGAACAGGGATCTATCAAAGTCTGATCTTCGTTTGTGGAAGTGTATCATGGCATGAACAAGGGAGATTTCTGAGGACCTCAGAAAAAGTGTTGTTGATGCACATCAGGCTGGAAAAGGTTACAAAACCATCTCTAAAGTGTTTGGACTCCACCAATCCACAGTCAGACAGATTGTGTACAAATGGAGGAAATTCAAGACCATTGTTACCCTCCCCAGGAGTGGTCGACCAACAAAGATCACTCCAAGAGCAAGGCGTGTAATAGTCAGCGAGGTCACAAAGGAACCCAGGGTAACTTCTAAGCAACTGAAGTCCTCTCTCACATTGGCTAATGTTAATGTTCATGAGTCTACCATCAGGAGAACATTGAACAACAATGGTGTGCATGGCAGGGTTGCAAGGAGAAAGCCACTGCTCTCCAAAAAGAACATTGCTGCTCATCTGCAGTTTGCTAAAGATCACGTGGACAAGCCAGAAGGCTATTGGAAAAATGTTTTGTGGATGGATGAAACCAAAATAGAACTTTTTGGTTTCAATGAGAAACTTTATGTTTGGAGAAAGGAAAACACTGCAATCCAGCATAAGAACTTTATCCCATCTGTGAAACATGGTGGTGGTAGTATCATGGTTTGGGCCTGTTTTGCTGCATCTGGGCCAGGATGGCTTGCCATCATTGATGGAACGATGAATTCTACATTATGCCAGCGAATTCTAAAGGAAAATGTCAGGACATCTGTCCATGAACTGAATCTCAAGAGAAGGTGGGTCATGCAGCAAGACAACGACCCTAAGCACACAAGTCGTTCTACCAAAGAATGGTTAAAGAAGAATAAAGTTAATGTTTTGGAATGGCCAAGTCAAAGTCCTGACCTTAATCCAATGGAAATGTTGTGGAAGGACCTGAAGCGAGCAGTTCATGTGAGGAAACCCACCATCATCCCAGAGTTGAAGCTGTTCTGTACGGAGGAACGGGCTAAAATTCCTCCAAGCCGGTGTGCAGGACTGATCAACAGTTACCGCAAACGTTTAGTTGCAGTTATTGCTGCACAAGGGGATCACACCAGATGCTGAAAGCAAAGGTTCACATACTTTTGCCACTCACAGATATGTAATATTGGATCATTTTCCTCAATAAATAAATGGCCAAGTATAATATTTTTGTCTCATTTGTTTAACTGGGTTCTCTTTATCTACTTTTAGGACTTGTGTGAAAATCTGATGATGTTTTAGGTCATATTTATGCAGAAATATAGAAAATTCTAAAGGGTTCACAAACTTTCAAGCACCACTGTGTGTGTGTATATATATATATATATATATATATATATATATATATATATTTGAAAACTAGAAGATTCAAGGTTTCTAGTGGTGTTACTTGAATGTTTCTAGCACAAAAACTTGTGGAGCTTTAGATGTGTTTACACTAACGGTCCTAAAAGTCCCCTGTGGGGGGGTCAGCGACCTGAGAGTGTTAAGTTTTGTTTCAAACAACATCGTTGTGGGGACCATCCAAATGTCCCCACAAGATTGAAATTGTCAGATTTTACTGTGTGGGTTTCCTCCGGGTGCTCCGGTTTCCCCCACAGTCCAAAGACATGCAGGTTAGGTTAACTGGTGACTCTAAATTGACCGTAAGTGTGAATGTGAGTGTGAATGGTTGTCTGTGTCTATGTGTCAGCCCTGTGATGACCTGGCGACTTGTCCAGGGTGTACCCCGCCTTTCGCCCGTAGTCAGCTGGGATAGGCTCCAGCTTGCCTATGACCCTGTAGAACAGGATAAAGCGGCTAGAGATAATGAGATGAGATGAGATTTTACCGTCCTTTTGGGGACATTTGGTTTTCAGTAGTACACAAAAACCATGCATGCGCCCACACACACGAATTTGATATAGTTAGAGATACCATTTACAACACTACTGCTGCATTACATCTGTGAATAGAATAGTTCTATCATTCTGTGGTGAAATGGACCAGTTACTCTGAGCAACAAAACCAATTTACCTTGAACATTCATGATATCCAAAGAAAGAATGTGCTCACGATTTTCTCCTTCTAACACACCTTGACACCTCTAATTTTAGAAACCACAAATATATTTCATTAAAGTCATGTAGAAAATGTTTTATTTACTTTCTAACCTTGACTTGTGAAGATGAGTTTAACAAACATGTTGTTAAAAACAGATAGTCTAAAGGTGGGTGTGAATCAGGGAGTGGAAACTATTTATTTATACCCTTTTCAGCCTGAAACCGGTTAGAACAAAACAGTTAGCAAGTTTTGAAAAAGAAAATAGGAAGCCTCGAGTATAAATAACTGCATTTTTTTTTTACTTGATTTGTTGTTTGTAGAATCATAGAAAAAAATATATTTTCTTTGCAGATTTTCCTGTGGGCGGCACGGTGGTGTAATGGTTAGCGCTGTTGCCTCACAGCAAGAAGGTCCGGGTTCGAGCCCCGTGGCCGGCGAGGGCCTTTCTGTGCAGGGTTTGCATGTTGTCCATGTGGGTTTCCTCTGGGTGCTCCAGTTTCCCCCAAAGACATGCAGGTTAGGTTAACTGGTGACTCTAAATTGACCATAGATGTGAGTGTATGTGTCAGCCCTGTGATGACCTGGCAACTTGTCCAGGATGTACCCTGCCTTTCGCCTGTAGTCAGCTGGGATAGGCTCCAGCTTGCCTGCGACCCTGTAGAACAGGATAAAGCGGCTAGAGATAATGAGATGAGATGAGATTTTCCTGTCGTCAGGCGTGCAGGAAGTGACGAATTCTGTCCAGGAACTTAGGACTGTTGGGAAGTTATTTAGATTTTTAGTCTAAGCTTTCTTGAAATCACCCTATATTAGAAAAATAACAATAACCAGGTACAATTTTAATGTTTTCCCTCTTCTGCATTTTACAGTGATTGTATTTGCATTTTCAGTTACATTCAGTAAAAATATTCGTTTGTTTCTGGTTCACATTTCCGTTCCCTGTAACATTTCTACTTCCTGTTACAAACGTCAACAAATTTCCAGATTTTTAAAATCAGTCATAAAGCATTACTTCTCAACGATCATTTGTTTAACATGCAAGTCTTCAGGAATTCAGACTTCTTTACTGGCCGACAAAGAAACAGGACCACACCCACCTTACAAAAAAACAAACAAACAAACAACAGACCAATGAAATGTCATGCAGTGATGCGAAAACCAAATTAATTTCCAATTATTTTTAAATTATGTAAAGTACTGATGAAATTATTATAGCAGTTGGCTATAAAAATGTGTAAACTACAACTTTCCAGCCTCACGTGATCTATTTTACACGATCACCCAACCATCCATTGTAACCCCGCCCCTCATTTTAACTATAACCAACCACAAATTTAAATATTAGCTTGAGAAGCAATTTGTAGACCTTTTTTTTTTAATTAAATTTGATCAATTTGTGCAACCATGATGGGTATCGTTCAGACTGTTGCTTAAGGTGAAAGTCAGCTTTTAATTGATTTTATCCTTATCCAGATTTTCTTATGGTTACTGAGGTTAAAGTTAAGGTTTGGGCAACATGTACTAGGATTTAGCTACAGTAACACACACAGGTCAATGAAAATAACATACAACTAGAATTAGGAGCTGGAGGGCATATTACTAGTGCATCTCAAAAATTAGAATATTGTGAAAAAGTTCAATATTTTCCATCAGTTATTTAAGAAAGTGAAAATGTTATTATAGACTCATTACACATAAACTAAAATGTTTCAAGCATTTTTCTATTTTAATCAGTATGGCATACAGTACAAAAACATAAAAAAAACCATCTCAAAATATTACAATATTTCATTTCGAGTTTGAGTAAAACAGTATGAACACAGTGTATCTCTCGGTCTAGTTCAGTACACACAACCACAATCATGGGGAAGACTGCTGACTTGACTGTTGTCCAGAAGATGATCACTGATGCCCTCCACAAGGAGGGTAAGCCACAAAAGGTCATTGCTGAAAGGGTGGCTGGAAAAGGTGCACAAGCAACAGGGATGGCCGCAGTCTTGAGAGGATTGTCAAGAAAAGTTGATTCAAGAACTTGGGAGAGCTTCACAAGGAGTGGACTGAGGCTGGTGTCAGTGTATCAAGACCCATCACGAACAGACATCTTCAAGAAAGGGGATACAACTTTCGCATTCCTAATATCAAGCTACTCCTGAGCCAGAGACAATGTCAGAAGTGTCTTATCTGGGCTAAGGCTACGTTTACACTAGACCGTATCTGTCTCGTTTTCTTCGCGGATGCACTGTCCGTTTACATTAAACCGCCTGGGAACGCCTGGAAACGGGAATCCGCCAGCGTCCACGTATTCAATCCAGATCGTGTCAGCTCCGGTGCTGTGTAAACATTCAAAATACGCGGATACGCTGTGCTGAGCTCTAGCTGGCGTCTCATTGGACAACGTCACTGTGACATCCACCTTCCTGATTCGCTGGCGTTAGTCATGTGACGCGACTGCTGAAAAACGGCACGGACTTCCGCCTTGTATCACCTTTCATTAAAGAGTATAAAAGTATGAAAATACTGCAAATACTGATGCAAATACTGCCCATTGTGTAGTTATGATTGTCTTTAGGCTTGCCATCCTTCCACTTGCAAGTAGTAAGTGATATGCGCTGGGATCTCACACACAGCGGCTCAGTCCCAAATCGTGGCTTGTGCACTTCACTCGCGCGCTGTGTGAGCTGCGCAGGGCCGGAGTGCGCACCCTCCAGAGGGCACTCGCTGTTCAGGGTGGAGTGATTTGGAGCACAGGATGCCTGCGGAGCCGAGCGTATCCGCGTAATGGCGTTGCTGTGTGCACGGCTAACGGTTTTAGTGTAAACGCGAATCGTTTTAAGAACGTTAATCTGATGATCCGCTGATTCGACGTAATGTAAACGTAGCCTAAGGAGAGAAAGAAATGGACTGTTGCTCAGTGGTCCAAAGTCCTCTTTTCAGATGAAAGTACATTTTGCATTTAATTTGGAAATCACGGTTCTAGAGTCTGGAGAAAGAGTGGAGAGGCACAGAATCCAAGGTGTTTGAAGCCCAGTGTGAAGTTTCCACAGTCCATGATGATTTGGGGTGCCATGTCATCTGCTGGTGTTGGTCCACTGTATTTTATCAAGTCCAAAGTCAACACAGCCATCTATCAGGAGATTTTAGAGCACTTCATGCTTCCATCTGCTGACGAGCTTTTTGGAGATGCTGATTTCCTTTTCCAGCAGGACTTAGCGCCTACCCACAGTGCCAAAACTACTACCAAATGGTTTGCTGACCATGATATTACTGTGTTTGATTGGCCAGCCAACTTGCCTGACCTGAACCCCATAGAGAATCTATGGGGTATTGTCAAGAGGAAGATGAGAAACACCCGACCCAAAAATACAGATACGCTGAAGGCCACTATCAAAGTAACCTGGGCTTCAATAACACCTCAGCAGTGCCACAGACTGATCACCTCCATGCCACACCGCATTGATACAGTAATTCATGGTAAAGGAGCCCCAACCAAGTACTGAGTGTATAAATGAATATACTTTTCAGAAATTGGACATTTTTGTATTGTAAATCCTTTTTTTTTTTATTGATCTTAGGGAATATTCTAATAATTTGAGATACTGGATTTCTGATTTTCATGAGCTATAAGCCATAATCATCAAAATTAAAACAAAAAAGGCTTTAAATATTTCACTTTACATGTAATGAATATAGAATACAACCCAGATTCCAAAAAAGTTAGGACAAAGCCCAAATTGTAAATAAAAACGGAATGCAATAATTTACAAATCTCAAAAACTGATATTGTATTCACAGTAGAACATAGACAGCATATCAAATGTCGAAAGTGAGACATTTTGAAATTTCATGCCAAATATTGGCTCATTTGAAATTTCATGACAGCAACACATCTCAAAAAAGTTGGGACAGGGGCAATAAGAGGCTGGAAAAGTTAAAGGTACAAAAAAGGAACAGCTGGAGGACCAAATTGCAACTCATTAGGTCAATTGACAATAGGTCATTAAGATGACTGGGTATAAAAAGAACATCTTGGAGTGGCAGCGGCTTTCAGAAGTAAAGATGGGAAGAGGATCACCAATCCCCCGAATTCTGTGCCGACAAATAGTGGAACAATATCAGAAAGGAGTTTGACAGTGTAAAATTGCAAAGAGTTTGAACATATCATCATCTACAGTGCATAATATCATCAAAAGATTCAGAGAATCTGGAAGAATCTTTGTGCGTAAGGGTCATGGCCGGAAAACCATACTGGGTGCCCGTGATCTTCAGGCCCTTAGACGGCACTGCATCACATACAGGCATGCTTCTGTATTGGAAATCACAAAATGGGCTCAGGAATATTTCCAGAGAACATTATCTGTGAACACAATTCACCGTGCCATCCGCCGTTGCCAGCTAAAACTCTATAGTTCAAAGAAGAAGCCGTATCTAAACATGATCCAGAAGCGCAGACGTCTTCTCTGGGCCAAGGCTCATTTAAAATGGACTGTGGCAAAGTGGAAAACTGTTCTGTGGTCAGACGAATCAAAATGTGAAGTTCTTTATGGAAATCAGGGACGCCGTGTCATTCGGACTAAAGAGGAGAAGGACGACCCAAGTTGTTATCAGCGCTCAGTTCAGAAGCCTGCATCTCTGATGGTATGGGGTTACATTAGTGCGTGTGACATGGGCAGCTTACACATCTGGAAAGACACCATCAATGCTGAAAGGTATATCCAGGTTCTAGAGCAACATATGCTCCCATCCAGATGACGTCTCTTTCAGGGAAGACCTTGCATTTTCCAACATGACAATGCCAAACCACATACTGCATCAATTACAGCATCATGGCTGTGTAGAAGAAGGGTCCGGGTACTGAACTGGCCAGCCTGCAATCCAGATCTTTCACCCATAGAAAACATTTGGCGCATCATAAAACGGAAGATACGACAAAAAAAGACCTAAGACAGTTGAGCAACTAGAATCCTACATTAGACAAGAATGGGTTAACATTCCTATCCCTAAACTTGAGCAACTTGTCTCCTCAGTCCCCAGACGTTTACAGACTGTTGTAAAGAGAAAAGGGGATGTCTCACAGTGGGAAACATGGCCTTGTCCCAACTTTTTTGAGATGTGTTGTTGTCATGAAATTTAAAATCACCTAATTTTTCTCTTTAAATGATACATTTTCTCAGTTTAAACATTTGATATGTCATCTATGTTCTATTCTGAATAAAATATGGAATTTTGAAACTTCCACATCATTGCATTCCGTTTTTATTTACAATTTGTACTTTGTCCCAACTTTTTTGGAATCGGGGTTGTATATGAAAGTTTACCTTTTTTAATTAAATTATGAAAAAAGGAACTTTTTCATGGTATTCTAATTTTTTGAGATGCACTAGTATGTGTGTCAGAATATAGAACGTTATTTTGGACTGTGTGCGCGCGCGCATGTGTGTGGGGAGAGAGAGAGAGAGAGAGAGAGAGAGAATATGAATATAGGTCATTTAGAACTGTGTGCACACACTAACACTATGGTTCATCTGTCCTTTGCCTTTAGGACATTTTTCTCTCTTTCTGTCTCTGCCTGTCTGTCTGTTAATTTTCTCTGTTCCTGTCGCTTTCTTTCTTCCTGACCCACTTCCTCACTGCCTCCCCCTCACGCATTACTGAAATAAACACACAAGAACACAAAAGGGAGCATGAGGATACCCGTTTTCTGAGGACAATTTGAGGTCTTTCTCCAAGACGTAAATCCCATGAGAGTTTGAGAAACTTGGAGGACAGAACAGTCTCATTCGCTGAGGAACATGGTTACAGAGTTGAAGAAGTTCTGTCTTGTTCTGATCATCACCTCTGGAATTCATAGTTTGCACATTTGCAGAACTAGGTCTGGCTAGACAGGACCACTATCAATTTTTTTTTTTTTTTTGCATCAGCCAATCACATCACAATCACATGTGGGTGCCTGCCAATCAAAGCTTGCTTGGCCTAATAAGGAGTGTAAACAATGTCATACCTCATCCACCATCCTGAATAGTAACACTAAAGGACTGTTTAACAAAACACAAAGCAATCCATTTGGTGGGAACCAAACACTGTTAATCATTCAGAGAACACAACTGCCACGACAGTGAAGCGTAGTGGTGGCAGCATCATGGTGTGATGATGGGAAACTGGTCATTGTGGACATGAAGGATGGTTCCAAATACAGAGCAATCCTAAATAAATAAATAGGTCCACTCTACCGGAAACTTGAAAGTGGGTTGGAGCTTCACTTTCCAACAAGATAACAAACCTAAGCATACTGCCAAAGCGACACTGGAGTGGTTAAATTTCAAGAACCTGAATGTGTCTGAACAGTGCAGTCAAAGCCCAGACCTCAAATTGATTGAGAACCTTTGGCAATACTTCAAAATATGTCTGTGGCAGCAGGGGCGTGGCCAAACGTTGGTTTGTGAATGGAGGGCGGAGTTGGGGAAGGTGAGTGGCCAAATCGCTACACCTGTTGTCAATTAATGCGTGTTTATGTGTCTCTTGCAGTGACGGTGCTGTATAAAAGGAGAGCAGAGGAGTGGTGGTTTTGGACCAGAACACGATGGTGTGTGCATGTGACTGTCCCAGTTGGGAAAGTGGTGCTGAAAAGCATAATATTAAAAAAAAAAGTGTATCTAAACGCTAACAGCCTGCCGTACTTCTGTGCTCCACCCACATCTGGGCAGCTTCTACAGTCGTGCTGAAACCGGCGAGTGCAGAAGGGAGCCCCTCCATGGAGTCCTCGCCCTTCAAAGACCTTATTCATGCCCTTGCCACGGCACAGCAGAACCAGCATCAAGCGCTGATCGCCCTCCGAAAGGAGCAGAAACAATGCTTCAAAGCCTTGATGCTGGCCCAACAAAAAGACCACCAGGCGTTCCAGCACCTGCTCGTGTCAGCGGGGTCCTCGACCACCACTGCAACGGACCCTCCCCACCTCACCCTAACAAAGATGGGTCCGCATGACGATCCAGAAGCCTTCCTCACACTCTTTGAGCAAGCAGCTGAGGCGCGTAGCACGCCTGCTTCCCCTGCTGACCGGCGAGGCACAGCTCGCCACGCTGTGACTCCCCGCCGACAGCCGGCTCATATACGCGGACTTAAAGAGAGCCATTCTCCAGCATGTCAGTTGCTCCCCGGAACAACAGCATCAGCGCTTCCGCACACTGCGCTTGGAGGAGGTCAGCCGGCCGGCCATTCGCGTTCAGCCAACAACTCCGGGACGCCTGCCAGCGGTGGCTGAGGGCAAATGACCACAACGCTGAGGGAATTAGCGACCTGGTGACACTGGAACAGTTCATCGCGCAACTTCCAGAAGGAATTGTGGAGTGGGTCCAGTGTCATCACCTGGCGTTGCTGGATCAAGCCATCGAGCTGGCAGAGGACCACATACTTCCCCTCCTCCTCTTTCCTCTCGCTCTCCCTCTCCTTCCCATCCTCGCCCTGTTCCCCCACCACGGAGGCGGGGGCCAGCTCCCCCCCCCAGCCAGCCTGACACACCCATGGTGTTCTCCCATTTTCCCCTTCCTTGTCTGTCTTCTTACCCACAGGTGAGTGATGTCCGTAATGCCAGTGCAGAGGGAGAGCCTGGGCCTGTGTGCTGGCGCTGCGGGGAGCCGGGACATCTCCAAAATCAGTGCTCCACGATGGAGGTAGGCATGGTGGTCTGGGTCCCCAACACACCAGAAACCACCCTCAATCAGGCCAGAGCGTATCGCATTACAGTAAGTGTACAAGGGGATACGCATCAGGCCTTGGTGGATTCCAGCTGTAACCAGACCTCAATCCACCCAATCCACCATTGGGGAGAGCACAAGTGGTGAAGGTATTGTGTGTGCACGGGGATGTTCACAACTACCCTTTAGCGTCCATCCACATTCTATTTCGGGGAGAAAAGCATAGTGTAAAGGCGGCGGTTAACCCTCATCTCATCCACTCGCTGATTTTGGGGACTGATTGGCCAGAATTTAAAGAGTTAATGGAACACATATTAGGAAGTGGGTCCTGCAGTAAAACATCTTGGGAAGATCCTGGATTAGCATTGACTGGGGAAGCTGTCACAGAGCCGTCCACGTCAGCACCATGTCATGGCGATACGCGGAGTGAGGAACACCCCACCCCTCCTCCCTCTCTCGGGGATTCCCTGGAGGATTTCCCATTAGATCAGTCGCGAGGCGAGACTCTGCGGCATGTATTTGACCAAGTGAGAGTAATCAATGGTTAAATTCTTCAGCCAAATGCGACGCCGGCCTTCCCTTACTTTGCTATTATTAAGGATAGCTTATACCGAGTGACGCAAGACACTCAGACTGGCGAAAAGATAAAGCAGTTATTAATCCCAAAAAGCCGTAGGGAACTCATATTCCATGCGGCTCACTTTAATCCCATGGGTGGACACTTGGGGCAGGATAAAACACTAGCCCGAATAATGGACCGGGAGTAATGGACCGGGAATAATGGACCGAGTATTGGCCAGGGATTCACGGGGATGTCTGTCGGTGGTGTGCGGCGTGCCACAAATGCCAATTAGTAAATCCCGCAACCACTCCAAAAGCACCTTTGCGCCTTCTCCCTTTGATCGAGACCCCTTTTGAAAGAATTGGGATGGATCTCGTTGGGCCATTAGATCAGTCAACACAGGGATATCGCTTTATTTTAGTTTTGGTGGACTATGCAACGCGATATTTGGAAGCAGTGCCTCTCCACAATATCTCAGCACACAGTATTGCGGAAGCGCTCTTCCGTATTATGTCCCGGGTCGGGATTCCGAAAGAAATACTGACAGACCAAGGCACTGCATTTATGTCACACACACTATGCGAACTGTATGGCTTATTGGGGATTAAGTCTATCCGCACCAGTGTCGATCACCCACAAATAGATTGATTAAAACACTCCACTAAGCTAACACTCAAAAACACAATTCGTAAGTTCGGATACACGTAATTGGGATAAATGGTTTGAGCCCCTGTTATTTGCCATTCAAGAGGTCCCGCAAGTCTCCACAGGGTTTTCACCATTCTAATTATATGAGCATAAACTGTGTGGCATTTTGGATGTGCTATGTGAAAATTGGGAGGAGGGACTTTCACTTAGTAAGAACAAAATTCAATATGTTCTCGACCTGTGCGCAAAACTCCACATACTCACTTAACCCAGGAGAATTTGCGGCAGGCCCAAGAACGTCAAGTCCAACTGTATGACAGGGGCACGCACTTTAGAGAATTCACACCGGGAGCCAAAGTGCTCATATTATTGCCCATGTCAAGCTCCAAATTAATCACCAAGTGGTAAGGGCCCTTCGAGGTCACACGGCGAGTCGGGGATGTTGACTATGAGGTGAGGCAAATGGACAGGGGTGGAGCGTTGCAAATTTACCACCTCAATCTGTTAAAATGCTGGAATGAAAAGGTCCCTGTGGCATTGGTGTTGGTAGTCCCAGAGAAGGCGGAGCTGGGGCCAGAGGTACCAAAAAAAAAAAAAAATTTGACATCTTCAACCACTTCGGCCCCTTGTGGAGACCACCTCTCACTGGCCCAACTCATAGAGGTGGCCCAGTTGCAGAAGGAATTTTCCGACGTCTTCTTGCCCCTGCCCGGCTGCACCCACCTCACAGAATACCACATTGAGGCACCCCCGGGGGTGGTGGTGCACAGCCACCCTTACCACCTGCCCGAACACACACACAAAAAAAGGTGGTCCGGGATGAACTCAAGGCCATGAAATAGGCATAAACGACAAGTCCCACAGTGACTGGAGCAGCCCGGTGGTCCTGGTTCCCAAGACCGATGGGTTGGTCTGGTTCTGTGTGGACTATAGAAAAGTCAATGCGGTGCCTAAATTCGATGCATACCCAATGCCTTGCATTGATGAGCTGCTTGATCAATTAGGCACTGCTTGTTTTTACTCGACACTGGATTTAACAAAGGGATATTGGCAGATCCCCTTGATTCCTCTATCCTGAGAGAAAACGGCCTTTTCCACACCGTTTGGGTTACACCAATTTGTCACACTTCCTTTTGGGTTGTTTGGGGCTCCCGCGACGTTCCAGCAGCTCACAGACAGGGTTCTCCGCCCTCACGCTGCCTACGCAGCCGTGTACCTAGACAATATCATCTATAGCAACGATTGGCTGCAGCACCTCAAACACCTTAGGGCCGTCCTAAAGTCGCTGAGGTGTGCGGGTCTCACAACTAACCTGAAAAAGTGTGCAATTGAGTGGGTGGAAGTACGGTATCTGGATTTCCACTTGGGTCATGGGCAGGTGTGTCCCCAAATTAACAAGACTGCAGCGATTGCGGCCTGCCCGAGGCCCAAGACCAAAAAGGAGGCGAGACAGTTCCTGGGGCTGGCTGGCTGGTTACTATCATAGGTTCATACCTAATTATTCAGATGTCACCAGGCCACTGACTGATCTCACTAAAAAGGGAGTGCCAGATCTGGTCCAGTGGATGGAGCAATACCAACAGGCTTTCTCTAGGGTAAAGGCTGCACTGTGTGTGGGGGGGGCACTTTTCTCTCCCCTTTATTTTACAGACAGATGCATCAGACAGGGGGCCAGGGGCCGTTCTGTCCCAGAAGCTGGAGGGGGAGGAATGTCCTGTGCTGTACATTAGCTGGAAGTTGTCAATGCATGAAAGCAAGTACAGCACGATAGAGAAAGAGTGTCTGGCTATCAAGTGGGCGGTCCTCACCCTCCAGTACTACCTACTGGGACACCCTTTCACCTTCTGTTCGGACCACGCGCCCCTCCAGTGGCTCCACCACATGAAGGATACCCATGCATGGATCATCCGTTGGTATCTTGCCCTCCAGCCGTTCAAATTCGAGGTGGTCCACAGGCTGGGGGCACAGATGGTGGTGGTGGACTTCCTGTTTTGTCAGGGGTGGGGGGAGTCCGCTGCAGGCCGGACGGTGCCCTGGGCTGAGTCGGGTGGTGGGGATATGTGGCAGTGGGGGCGTGGCCAAGCGTTGGTTTGTGAATAGAGGGCAGAGTCGGTGAAGGTGAGTAGCCAAATCGCTACACCTGTTGTCAATTAATGTGTGTCTCTTGCAGTGACAGCACTGCATAAAAGGAGTAAGAGAGCAGAGGAGTGGTGATTTTGGATCAGAACACGATGGTGTGCGCGTGTGACTGACCCAGCTGGGAAAGTGGTGCTGAAAAGCATAATAAAAAAAGTGTATCTAAACGCTAATAACAGCCTGCTGTACTTCTGTGCTCCACCCACATCCGGGCAGCTTCTACAATGTCCTTATTGCATAATTTTCCAAGTGAAAAGGCTAAAATTTGAGTATCCAGATAATCAAGAAACAGCCAAAGCTGATAAGCTTTGACCTGGGGGAAGTCAAATGTTTCCAAATTGTAAAAATCCCAGTTAAGTGTTTCAGTTCCAGGTTGTTAAGATTTATACAAGGCAGCATTGTTGATATTAGCATTAGCAGCTAAAGCCATTAGCACATATGTATCAGAATTAAACACTTACTAGAGTTTCCATTATCCGTAATCGCTTATCCTATGCAGGGTCGTGGGCAAGCTGGAGCCTATCCCAGCTGACTATGGGCAAGAGGCGGGGTACACCCTGGACAAGTCACCAGGTCATTGCAGGGCTGACACAGAGACAAACAACCATTCACACTCACATTCACACCTACGGTCAATTTAGAGCCACCAGTTAGCCTAACCTGCATGTCTTTGAACTGTGGGGGAAACCGGAGCACCCAGAGGAAACCCACACAGACATAAGGAGAACATGCAAACTCCACACAGAAAGGCCCATCAGCCACTGGGCTAGAACCCAGAACCTTCTTGCTGCAAGGAGACAGTGCTAACCATTACACTACCATACCGCCCACTCACTAGAGCGTTCAGTCAAACTATCAAACAGATTTTGGTTAAAATTAAACTGGCATGCATTTGGTCCTCTTTAGTCCACACTGAATGGAGCTAAGGTCATGAGTTTATCTTTAAAAATTCTCGAGTAAGTAGGGTTGCCGAGTGGTGCAAAAGCACCTTATCATCCTGAAATTGTGTTTGAATACTATTGTTGCCACAGCCATCTGTGGCTAGGAGCCTAAAAGAGCAAAATTGGGCATGATCTCAGGGAGGGAGGGAGGGGTGGGTAGCATACTCTCTCCCCCATCAATCACAACTGACTAGCCAATCATGGACATCTACGAGTTCATGCATATGGAAGTGGATGGTTGGTGATTTCATTCAAATGTGTTACACCACCCAACGTTGAATGAGCCACAGTTCAAGAAAGATGTTGTCAACTGATGTCACATGCCTCAAAAGGAAGCATATATTAGCCTTCACCCTCCAGTTCGGTTAGCAGCTTTTGTGTGATGAGAACTGTCTGGTGGGTGGAATTTGGCCACGACTAAATTAGGGAGAAAATTGGGTAGGTGGGTGTTCTCTGGTTCATTGGTTTGTACCATTACTAATCAGAACACTTCCTGATACACACTTACTTGTTAACCACCTTGGTCCAGTACAAAACTACAACTACAAATTCATGTCTTGACTGATTTATTACATTTGGGGTAAGAGGGACATTTTGTACAATTCATTTTATATACCTGCTGTATTATCAATGAATGAAGAGTGAAGACCCCCCCCCCCCCCCCCCACAAATGTTTCTGCACTTTCATAAAAATCAACAAATCTTTAATGTTCCAGCTCCATGACACAGCAATTGCATTGCTATATAGATTATCAACAAGACACTCTGGACTCTGAGCTCCAACTCTTGAGCTTGACTCCACCCCCAAGATGAAAGCAGATCTATTATTGGCTCTTGGTGCAGTCAAAGGGTTTCCACCACTGGGAGAACTGCAGGACCTTCTTACGTTGATCGTCAAAGTTTTCTCGGATCGGCTTCCTCCATCGTCTTGGCTCCAGGTCCAACATACCGCCGAGGACTTCCTGTGAGAATGTGAAATGTTAGGATGTGTGTTTATGTATTTGTGTGTACACATGCACGCACGCACACACTTACTTTCCCAAAGTAATATGGAAACTTGTCCCGATTTTCGATGATGTGAGCAAATCCTCCCTCCAACCCAAAATCAACAGAGAAGTACGGCAAACCATGAGGAACCTGGAAATACACACACAGGCATGATAATACTGGAAAAAAAACAGGTGAGGGGGAAAGAGCCTGAATCATGAACGAGTGTATGTCTCACAGCCTGTCTGATGTTCTTGGATGACAGATCCACCACCTTCTTATTCATCGCCCACTCCTCATCACACTCCATTATGGCTTTCTTGGACACACAAATGACACAAGCAGATATTTTAGTGTATTTATAGTATTCTCTCAGGACTCTGAATGGAAGAAAACCACACCTGAAGAACAATAATTCACAGAAATGCATTAAATTACAGAAGGTGAAAAGACTGGGCAAGGATACGTCATGGTTCCAAAGATGGCTGGGACTCTCCATTTCTGCATTGACTTGCACCCTGTTCTGAGCTGAACTCTGAGCACCTGAAGACACTTTCCTGACTTACAGTTTGTCCCTCAGTCTCAGTCCATCTAATCTTTGCCCTGTATCTGTCTATGGTTACTTCACTGTCCACGTGTTTGTCCCTCCATCACAGGCTTTCTGTTTGACCCTTTGTCTCTTAATCTGTTTCTGCCTGTATCTGTCTGTCTTACCGTCTCAGCCTCTCCATCTCTCTGATCTTCTGTCTGCCCCTGTATCTATCCATCCCTCTGTCTCAGGTTCTGTTTCTGTCACCATTCTTATATCTGTCCCTAGTGTGAACAGCATCTGAGAGGACAGTCTCTATCCACTTATGAGTTACCTTAAAGTAGACAGGTGCCATATCTCCAAGCTCTCTTGGAAGTGGAACACACTCATACAGCATATGCATGCGCTTCTTAGGGTTCATGTGAGTTTCCAAAAACACACAGTCAAGACCAAGCGAGTCAAACATCTGAACCAATGACTTGCGGAACACCTGAAAGACAGAGATAGAGGGAAAAAATAATTACATGTTGTAGCAGCAGGGTGTGGCCAAGCAGCGGTTTGTGAATGGCGGGCAGGGTCAGGGAAGGTGAGTGGTAGTCAGTACACCTGTTGTCGATTAATGTTGGGTTTGTGTGTTTTGCAGTGAAGACGAAAGGTAGAAAAAGAGGGAGAGAACAACGAGACGGGAGCACTCCTGATGAGAGCACGTGTGCGCGCGCACACGTACATGAAGTAAAGCTGAAAAGCAAAGTAAAGAAAATAAAGTTGTGTGTGAACATCATCTCCCGTCTGCCATGCTTCAGTATTCCACCCATGTCAGAGAAACACTACAGCAGTGCCGAAAGCCGGGATACTGAAGAGAACCACCGATGGAGTCCTCCCCATTTAAGGACTTGATCCATACCCACGCTACCGCCCAACAGAACCAGCATCAAGCACTGATCGCCCTCCGGAAGGAGCAGGAACAATGGTTTGAAGCCTTGATGCTAGCTAAGCAGGAAGATCGCCAGGCATTCCAGCACCTGATCGCATCGGCAGGGTGGGTCCTCAACTGCAACCACAACAGACCCTCCCCACGTCACCCTCACCAAAATGGGTCCGCATGACGATCCGAAAGCCTTCATCGCGCTTTTTGAGCAAGTGGCTGAAGCATGGGGGGTGGCCAGTCAAGCAGTGCGCGGGCTGCCTGCTACCATTACTGACTGGGGAGGCACAGGTCGCTGCACAGCAGCTCCCCGTCGACAGCCGACTCGTCTACGAGAACCTGAAGCGAGCCATCCTGCAGTGTGTCAGCTGCTCCCCAGAACAACATTGCCAGCACTTCCGAATGCTGACTTTGGAGGAGGTCGGCCAGCCGTTTGTGTTCGGCCAACAGCTCTGGGATGCCTGCTAGCGGTGGCTGAGGGCAGACGACCGTGAGGCTGAGGGGATCAACCTGGTGACACTGGAGCAGTTCATTGTGTAGCTTCCAGAAGGAACAGCGGAGTTGGTCCAGTGTCACTGCCCGGCATCGCTGGATTAAGCCATCAAGCTGGCGGAGGACCATCTGGCGGGGGTTCCGGTGGCAGGCAGACACATCACCTCTTCTCTCTTCTTCTCGTCCCTGCCCCATTCCCCCACTGCGGGGGCCGGCTCCCCCCCAAACTGGCCCGGCGCACCTGCGGTGTCCTCCCGTCTGTCCCTTTTGTATCTGTGTCTTCCCCTCCCCCACCAGGTGAGTGATGCCCATAACGCCGGTGCAGAGGTGAAGCCTGGGCCGGTGTGCTAGCGTTGCGGGGAACCTGGGCATCTTCAGGGTCAGTGTTCTGCAATGGAGGTGGGAGCAGTGGTCCAGATCCCCGACACGCCAGAGACCGACCCCAATCGGGCCAGAGTGTCTTGTATACCGGTGAGTGTCTAAGGGGATATATATCATGCATTGGTGGATTCCGGCTGTAATCAGACCTCAATCCACCAAAGCCTGGTGCAAGGTGAAGCATTGGGGAAAGCACAAGTGGAGGTGGTTATGTGCGCGCACATGCATGTTCACAATTATCCACTAGCGTCCATACAAATTCTATTTCAGGGAGAAAAGCATACCGTAAAGACGGCAGTTAACCCACGTCTTACCCACCCGCTGATCCTTGGGACTGATTGGCCAGGGTTTAGGGAATTAACAAAGCGTATAATAGGGGGTGGGTCCTGCGATAATACATCACGGGGGGGATCCTAGTGTGGCATTGACTGGGGAAGCTGCCATAGAGCTGTCTACGTCAGCACCGCGTCAGGGTGATGCAAGGAGTGAGGAGCAGCTCGCCCCTCCTCCCTCTCTTAGGGATTCCTTTGAGTATTTCCTGTTAGAGCAGTCGTGAGACGAGACTCCGCATCATGTGTTTGACCAAGTGAGAGTAACCGATGGTCAAACTCTCCAGCCAAATGCGACACCCTCCTTCCTGTACTTTGCTATTATTAAGGATAGGCTGTATCGAGTGAAGCAGGACACTCAAACCGGTGAACAGATAACCCAGTTATTAATCCCAAAGAGCCATAGGAAACTCCTATTCCATGCAGCTCACTTTAATCCAATGGCTGGACACTTAGGACAGGATAAGACACTAGCCCGAATAATGGCTTGGTTCTATTGGCCAGGAATTCGCAGGGATGTTCGTTGGTGGTGTGCAACATGCAGCGGATGCCAACTAGTAAATCCTGCTGCCACTCCAAAAGCACCTTTGCACCCTCTCCCTCTAATCAAGACCCCTTCGAGAGAATTGGTGTGGATCTCGTCGGGCCATTAGATAAGTCAGCATGAGCATATTGCTTTGTTTTAGTTCTGGTGAACTATGCAACGTGATATCCGGAAGCAGTGCCTCTCCGCAATATTTCAGTATGAAGTATTGCGGAGGCGCTCTTCTGTGTTATCTCCCAAGTCAGGATTTCGAAAGAAATCCTGACTAACCAGGACACCACCTTTATGTCACAAATACTTTGCGAGCTATATGGGTTATTGGGAAATAAATCTATCCGCACCAGCGTCTATCAACTACAAACAGAGGGTTAGGTGGAGAGGTTTAATCCAACATTTAAAAATCTAATTCGAAAGTTTGTAAGCGAGGATGCATGAAATTGGGATAAATGACTTGAGCCCTTGTTATCTGCAGTATGAGAGGTCCCGCAAGCCTCCATGGGGTTCTTCCCCATTCAAATTATTATATGGGCGAAAGCCTCACGGCATTTTGGACGTGCTGTGGGAAAATTGGGAGGAGGGGCCTTCAACAAGTAAAAATGAAATTCAATACGTTCTCGACCTGCGCACAAAGCTCTACACTCTCATGCACTTAACCCAGGAGAATTTGAGACAGGCACAAGAATGTCAAGCCTGGCTGTACAACAGGGGCACATGCCTTAGAGAGTTCACCCTGGGAGATAAAGTATAATTGCCCACTTCGAGCTCCAAATTAATCACCAAGTAGCAAGGGCCCTTCAAGGTCATACGGTGAACCGGGGACATCGACTATGAGGTGAGGCGAACGGATAGGGGAGGGGCACTGCAAATATATCACCTCAACCTGCTAAAAACACTGGAATGAGGGGGTCCCTGTGGCGTTGGTAGTTCCAGAGAAGGTGGCGCTGGAGCCGGAGGTCAAAAAAATAATTACTCAAACCACTCCAGTCCCCTGTGGAGACCACCTCTCACTGGCCCAACTCACAGAGGTTGCCAGGTTGCAAGAGGAATTTTCCGATGTGTTCTCACCCCTTCCCAGTCGCACCCACCTCATAGAACACCACGTTCAAATGCCCCCAGGGGTGGTGGTGCATAGCCACCCCTACCGCTTACCCGAACACAAGAATGAATGAATGAATGAATGAATGAATCCTTTATCATCACTGTACCAGTGAAATTGGCCATCAACCTGTCCATACATAGGGGGAGTAGACAGGACAGGAAGACAGGGAAAAAAAAAAAAGAAATTACAGAGAACATGAGGAAAGGAGAGGAGAAAAAACACCCCCACTCTATGCTCCTGCGAGAGTACAGTGTGGGAACATTAAAAAACCTCAGCACATAAGCACAAAAAAAAAACCCCACCACAAATACACTTTACAACATGACATGGGATTTGGGGGGAAAGGGGGGGGGGAGGTAGAGGTAACCCAGTGCAAGCAAGCAGCCGTCCGCTCCTGCACACTGGGGGTGAAAGCGGCGACCGCGGGAAGTGGGGGAAAGAATTACGAGAGTCTAACAGCAGTGTTCTCCAGGGGACTTGCTGCCCCAGCAACGACCTTGGCCAAGGTTAGTGCTGGCTAGGGGGCCGAAATAGATAAGGTTGGAATTTGTTTGGTCTTAGCAAGCAGACGCATTCTTTTGCACGCCTACGCCGCATGTCCACTATGTCCATCTTGGTCTACAGAACGATCTAATTTCCATTGCAAAGCCGAAAGCTTCTCCAAGATATTATCCACGGTGCGGTTCAAGTTCTGAATAGCCACAGTCTGAGTGCCGACAGCTCTGCCCACCGCTTCAATCATGTCGGGCAGCTGGGGGCGTCATGGTTCAGGTGGATAAGGCGCCATACCATAAATCCGGGGACCCGGGTTCGATTCCGACCTGAGGTCATTTCCCGATCCCTCCCCCTCTCTCCTGCTCATTTCTTGTCTCTACACTGTCCTATCCAATAAAGGTGAAAAAAGCCCGAAAAAATATCTTTAAAAAAAAAAAATCATGTTGGGCAGCTTTATGGGGCTTTGAACAGCTGCCACTGTTTTCTGATTTCCTCGATAAACCAGGGCAATGCCTAATCCAATCAGCAAAACTCCTGTAATCATGGTTCCGAATAGGTAGATGGCTTCAACGTCCTCCACAGAAAGAACCGCCAGGCACACAACCCGCCACTTCTCCCATGCGTCCATCGTATAGCCAGCTGCGAACGTTCTGGCAGGACAAGCTGGTTCCCCCGAACCCAGGCTTCTCGTCGAGAAGATTGTGTCAATTACGTGAAGAGACCAGTTTATCAATTCCATGGTTTTTAGTTCAGAGAGTAATGCGGAGAGTCTCTCAGAATATAGACACTTAGACAGACGAGACAGCAGAAGCAGGAAAGATAAGGGAAGGAAGAGGGAGAGAATGCGACCGCCTTCCGCAAAAGCATGGAGAGAAAAAGAAAAAGGTGATTCAGGACAAACTCAAGGCCATGTTCGAAATGGGCATAATCGAGGAGTCCCACAGTGACTGGAGCAGCCCGGTGGTCCTGGTTCCCAAGGCCAATGGGTTGGTCCGGTTCTGTGTGGACTACAGAAAAAAGTCAACACAGTGTCTAAATTTGACACATACCCAATGCCTCGCATTGATGATTTGCTCGATCGGTTAGGTGCTGCTTGATTTTATTCGACACTGGATTTGACAAAGAGATCTTGGCAGATCCCCTTGACTCCTCTATCCCGAAAGAAAATGGCCTTTTCCACATTGTTTGGATTACACCAATTTGTTACACTTCCTTTGGGGCTATTTGGGGCTCCCACTACGTTCCAGCAGCTCATGGACAAGATCCTCCGCCCCCACACTGCCTATGCAGCAGCCTACCTTGATGACATCATCATATATAGTAATGACTGGCCGTGGCACCTCGAACACCTTAGGGCCATCCTAGAGTCACGCGGGTCTCACAGCTAACCTGAAAAAGTATGCGATTGGGCAGGTGGAAGTACGGTATCTGGGTTTCCACTTGGATCATGGGCAGATGTGTCCCCAAATTGACAAAACAGCAGCGATTGCAGCCTGCCCGAGGCCCAAGACTAAAAAGGCCAGACAGCTCCCCGGCCTGAGTCAGGCAGTGGGGGTATGTGGCAGTGGGGGCATGGCCAAGTGTCAGTTTGTGAATGGAGGGCGGGGTCAGGGAATGTGAGTGGCAAAGTCAGTACACCTGTTGTCAATTAATGTTGCATGTGTGTGTTTTGCAGTCAAGACGGAAGACAGAAAAGGAGGGAGAGCGCGACAAGAGGGCAACGCTCCCAATGAGAGTACGTGTGCGCGCGCGCGCGCGTGTGTGTACCAAATAAAGCTGAAAAGCAAAGTAAAGAAAATAAAGTTGTGTGAACATCATCTCCCATCTGCCGTGCTTCAGTATTCTACCCACGTCAGGGAAATACTATACATGTCTGTTTCATTTAATATAATATTTTGTTTGCATGTGTGTGCGTGTGTGTGTGTGTGTGTGTGTGTGTATATATACCTGTACTTCATTCCATACGTCCTCGTCAAGGCCAGTTGAGCAGCAGTGGTGCTGCAGTGGAGCAATGAGACAGTGTCCCTCAGTCAAAGAGACACTGTTAGGAAGGCAAAGGTACACCTATACACACACACACACAAAAAAAAAAACCCCTGCTCACAAGTGTGTTAAGTAAAGCGTATATAGGTTATTAAGGATGTATATAGGTTGTATAGGATAATCAACTAATTTGCATAAGACTGTGGGGGGGGGCTAATTAGCATATTGGTAACTAGTTTGTGGCATTTTGTGCACGTGTGTGAGAAAAAATACTAGTGCAGAAATAATTGTTTTTGATGTAGTTCGCTAGAGAAATTAACATGACAAGGAACTAGGATATGTGGTTCATAGCACACAAGGTAACTAATGTAAGCTAAACTGGTGTGTTAACACGACTGGTATTTGGGATAAATCATGTCATGTGTGTAAGATAATAAGCACAACATAAAATACAATGTGTAATTAGTGTGTGGGATAATTGGCAGGTACCTTTGCCCCAATAGCCACCACCAGGTGTTTGGGCAGCTCGGTGCTGCTGAAGCAGAATGGGCATTTCTCCATTTGTGCAGTGAAGCGCCGCCCCTCTCCCATCGCTCGGTTCCTCGCTCTCTCTTCATCAAGCCCCTCCCTTTCTCTCTGAGCTGCACTTGATACGAACATGTCATCCAGGGTATAGTTATCACCATCCTGCTTACCCATCATCTAACACACAAAAACACACACACAGAGCTTTAGTACATTATGGTCTTCATGCATTAACATGTTCTTACATTTGTATAGCTTGAGCTCATTATATTATGACTCTCCCATGAGTCCAACCCTCCCATCCCAGTTATGGGAGATGCAAACAGGACAAAGTGGGGGTTTGCCGGGACAGGCAAAGCATGCTGTGATTCTGAGTCATGGGCCATTACAGTACCCATGAAGGCTGTCCGAAGTTGCCCTGAAAGTTGCTTGCGAACAGGACTCTGGTGAAGACAGTACTGACACCTTTATGTTGGTGGTACCAGACAGATCAAGCTTGTTAGCCTTGGTTGGTAGTCTGTCTTCAGGAGGAAACCCTGAGGAAAAATCAGTCTTGGAATGCAGATGGGTGCTGCCAAGACTTCCTCCAAGCCCAAAGAATTGGGAATAATCAACATCCTCACTAACAGCAGCACAACAAAAACATCAGACCTAAAATTAAATAAGCCAAAGAGAACTGGATTACCAACCAATACAAACACACTGACAAAAGCATGAGACAAGGCAACAGCAAAATTGTGTTTGACACCATGAAAATGCTGACAACACCACAGCATGCAAGAACATAAGTTACAAAGGTAACTATGGATCTGTGAGACCAAGGGATGACCATCATTACGGTCTAAAAAAGGAATGATCACCTTCGTTCTGCCCATCACCGAGACTATATGTCAACAAAGTCATATCCATGACCTCCGGAAGCAGAACGACTCGCGTTATAAATAGCAGAGATTGCTCCCGGTTCAGTCTCCTACCTTGAGCGCCTCAGGATGGTCTGAGCGACAAGGATAGTGACGGTCATCCCTCGGTCTCACAGATCTATAGTTACCTTCGTAACTTACGATCTGTTTCGACCTTGCTCTGACCGTCACTACAGTCTAAAAAAGGGATGACGCATACCAAAAGAGTCGCGAGGAACCCAGAATTAATCATTAGAATCTCGCTCGGTCACGGACATGAGGGCGGCATCGCTGACCGGAGCTGGGCGAGTTACGTCCACCCTGTAAAATCTGGTAAAAGTGCATGGCATAGCCCATGAAGCCGCTGCACAGATATCGCCTGCTGCCACACCCCTAAGGGCAGCCCAAGACGTAGCTACACTTCTGGTAGAATGAGCCCTCGTACCTGAAGGGACCAGTATCCCCGGAGCCCTGTAAGCGTGGGAAATAACCTCCACCAGCCAATGAGACAGCCTCTGTTTGGAAAGCGGCAGCCCGCGCTTCGCAGCCCCATAACAGACAAAAAGTGAGAGCGCGTTCTCCTCAAGGACTGTATACGGGCCAGATAAGCCCTCAAGGCCCTGACTGGGCACAAAGTAAGCAACTTGTCCTGCTCTGCCTGTGAGGCAGAGGAAGGCTGGAATTGGGACACCTCCAGAACCTGGTTGATGGACTGCTGATTAAGAACCTTTGGCAGAAAAGCTGGATTTGGGCAAAGCGACACGTCAGTGCCTCCTGCCTGCCACCTTAGACAGTCGTCGCTAATGGAGAGAGCACACAGCTCTCCGACCCGCTTTGCTGAACAGAGTGCCAAGAGCAAATCAGTCTTAAAGGACAAAGATCACAAATCTGCGTCTGAAATAGGCTCATACGGACCTTCAGTCAGCAATATTAAGACTGTGGGCAGATCCCAGCTTGGCGCCCGCAAGGTGAGACCTGGATGCAACCGGCGGGCTCCCTTCAAGAACTGGCCAATCAAAGGACGCCTACCCAGGGGTCTGTTGTCTGCACCCTGGTGAAAGGCTGAAATGGCCGAAGCATAGACCTTTATTGTACTGACTGCCTTGCCTTGATCTAAATGGGACTGCAAGAAGCATAAAACATGTGGCACAGGGCAAACTGCTGGCTCAAGACCCATGCCGGCACACCAATCTGAAGAGATCCTCCAACTGAGTGCATAGCAAGCTCTAGTAGATGGAGCCCTGGCGTTATTGAGTGTCTCTTGAACAGATTCGTCTAGCCGCTCAGTGATGGACTCTGCAGGGGCCAAACCCACAGACGTAGGGCACCTGGGTTCGGATACCAGATCCACCCATCCGCCTGTGACAGAAGATCCGCTCTGCATGGTAACTGCCATGGCTGACCCTGCAGCAGCCGGAGCAGGTCTGGGAACCAAGGCCTCAATGGCCACCGTGGAGCAACCAGCAGGACTGAGTGTTGGCCCTCTCCGATCCTCCGGAGGACCTGAGCTATGAGAGGGAGTGGAGGAAGAGCATACAACAAGCTTGTTGGCCATTCTTGTGACAGAGCATCCAGACTCAGACTGCACCCCTGCCCCGTGAGGGAGTACAATTCCAGGCAGTGTGTTGTCTCTGCTGACGCAAAGAGATCCACTTGTGCAACACCGTACCACATCCAGATCTGGCTGATGACGTCCGTGTTCAGTCTCCATTCTCCCGGGAGTGGCCCCGTCCTGGAGAGAATGTCGGCCACTCTGTTCTCCACACTCTGGATGTGCACTGCCCTCAGTGAAGAGAGTCGTGGCCATGCCCATGTCAGCAACTCCTCCGCCACCTGGATGCACCGCCGGGACCTCGTGCCCCCTTGGTGATTCACATGATACACCGCCGAGGTGCTGTCTGTTCTCACAAGAACATGTTGGTATTGCAACACCGGCAGGAATCTTCGAAGAGTGAGATGGATGGCCTTCAGTTCGAGGACGTTTATGTGCTCCAACATCCATGGGGGTTGCCACATGCCCCTCACCAACCGTCCTTCCCAGACAGCTCCCCAGCCTGTCAGGGACGCGTCTGTCGAGATGACCCGTCTCCTGTGGGGAAGGCCCCCCAGTGGGACACCTCAGAGAAGGAACTCCCGGTCCCTTCAAGGACTTAGAGCTTGGATGCAAGCCCGAGACACACGCAGCCTCACCTGCCTGTCGTCTTTCGGATGGAGATGGAAACCGTTGAACCAGCACTGCACGGGGCATGCCCTCAGCAGGCGAAGAGGAATTACTGCTGCTGCCGCAGCCATCAAACCCAGCAGCTTCTGGACTCTGTGAGCCGTAACAAGACTGCCCGAGCGGAAATACTTCAGCATTTCGGTCAAGCTGTCCACTCTCCGTGGAGTGAGAGACGCCATCGTGCCGACTGAGTCGAGGAAGATGCCAAGGAATTCCACCTGTTAGCAGGGTTGCAGGTTGCTCTTCTTCTGGTTGACAGTGAAACCCAAGGATTGGATGTGGGCCAGAACTGTGTCTGTGTCGCGCACTACCTGCTCTCGGGAATGATGAGCCAATCATCCAGGTAGGGTAGGATTTTCAGACCTCAAGCCTGGAGGGGGACAGCGCAGCTGACACCACGCAAGTAAAAACCCTTGGGGCCAGGGAAAGGCCAAAAGGAAGGACCTGGAACACCCTGCCCTGGAAGGCAAAGCACAGGAAGGGCCTGTGTTCTGGGCAGATTGGGACATGGAAATACGCATCTTTTAGGTCCAGAGATGTGAACCACTCCCCCTGCCAGATGGACTGCATCACCACTCTTGTGTGGACCAAGCACTATGAGATGCTGGTTCAAGGGCCTGAGGTCGAGAACAGGCCGATGACCGCCGTTTTTTTTTTTGGGAACAATAAAATACTTGGAGTAGAACCCAGTGAGCTGTGCGCTGGGCAGTACTTCTAAGATGGCCCCCTGTAAGAAGTAACTCTTGAACCTCCTTGATGAGTATGGACATCAAAGCCAGGTCTTTTACGGATGTTACCCTGACCCCTGAAAATGTAGGGGGTCGCCGTCGAAATTGCAATCAGTAGCCGCGAGCCACTGTAGCCATGACCCAAGGGTCTGGCGCAATCCCCTCCCAGGAGGTCCGTGACAGCTGGGAAGGACAATCAACGGGTGACCCAAGACTCCTATGCAGGACCACCACCGCGGCCTGCACCCCTGCTTGTGCGCCGCTGCAGTCCTCCTCTTCCCCTGGGTCAGGGATTTGGGACCGTACTTCGGTCGGGTGCACAAAATCGCCAGTCCCGTGGGTGCCACCGGGTCGTTACCCGCCGGCAGAGGCTGGGTGGGCTGCCGCAGCCTATACCTACCCATAGGCGCCTGGCTGGCAGTTGAAGCTGACTTACGGCACACACGCTGGACAGCTTCCCTAGATGTCGCAGTGCGCTCAGCGCGATCAAGCACCTCCTGGGATACTGGGTGAAAGACGTGCCCAGGCGCCACGTCTCAGCAGCTCAGCAGCTCCTGCAGATGGGCTCTGGCAGGGAGGTTTGTGCCAGCCAAACCTGTCTGCGGCACAGCACCAAAGAGGCCATGGCGTCCCCCACGTCTTGTGTCAGCTGGGAGTGGGAAGAAAGAGCTGCGTCCACCAGGGCCCTGGCGTCCTGATCGTCTGGGCTCAGTGTCTTCCGTAGAGCCGCCAGGGTGATGGCTAGAGTGTTACCCATTTGGGCCGCTCGTGCTGATGCATTAAAAGAGCGAGTGGCCAGGCAGTCCGTCTTGGCGCACTCCTTACGAGGGCAACGTGGATTGGGGGATAGGCAAGGCCCAGGGACGTCAATGAGGCCATTGATGGCTCAACTGGTGGCATGTCCCCCAGTCCAGTCTCAACCGGGTACTCAACTGGTGGCAGCCTGCATGAAACCGGGGGCATTGCGACGACTTACCCCATGTTGACTTGAGCATTGCTGCATAATCATCCGCTACAGGTATAGGAGGTGGTGGGGTAGCACGAGAGATGCCCTCCCAAACTCGCCGGTGCAGGCGCCTGAAGGCCCACACTGCAAAAAATGGCCTTTCAAAAATAAGAAATAAAAGATTAAAACAAAGCATATTTGCTTGAATCAGGTGAAAAAAAAATCTGCCAGTGGAACTAGTCAAATTTGACTTGGTAAGATTTCTTAAAGTAAGGTGAAAAATCTAACCTGTTTTTAGATGAAATAATTCCAAAATAAGATTGGGGAACTTATTATGCTAGATCTGATTAACTCAAAATAATCAAAAATAGTTCTTATAACAAGATCATACTTCTTACATTTAGCCATTCAAGTCATTTTTATTTATTTCATTTTAAGGGTATTTCACTTAAATTCATGACAAAGTCTTAGCAGTAAAAACTGAATTTAAGATAAATATACTAATATTAGGATTGTTAAATTCTACAACTAAGCATTGCTAGCTTAAAAGATTCTCCTTTTGTGACCTGTAATTAGTAAAATACTCTAGATATGAGACCAGAGACTATCTTGAATCAAGTTGATGACACGTGTAGCATTGCAACAAGTTTATTTTTTTTCCCATTTCAACATTCAAACATCTCTTAAGATTCCACTTCCCTAGGACCTCAGGCACAAAAAAAAAAAAAGTCTACGCATTTTGACTTACAGTGCTTACACAACGCCAAAGCAACAGTGCATTTTGGGGGCACTGACTATTTATGTGTATAAGGGGTTTACAAGATCGAGCGAGCGAGCGAGCGAGCGGGCGGGCGAGCGGGCAGGCACAAACAAACAAACAAACAAACAAACCACACTGAACTTAACTCACAGCATTCCAAAAAGACCTCACTAAAACGCCCTCCACTCACTCATAGCCTTTTTGAAGGCACTTGTCTGGTCTAGAGTATGTACAGCATCTAGAAGGATCTCAATCTGAAAGACAGAGTAAACAGTCACAGTAAACTAAGGATATGAAAGGTGACTCAAACGTCTACGCATTTTGACTTACAGTGCTTACACAATGCCAAAGCAACAATGCATTTTGGGGGCACTGACTATGTTTGTTTTTTTGTTTGGTGCCTGATCTTGTAAACCCCTTATACACAAAAAAAAAAAAAAAAACCTCATGAGTGAGTGGGAAAAAACAAACCACTGAACTTGTCCTCCACTCACTCATAGCCTTTTTGAAGGCACTTATCTGGTCTAGAGTGTGTACAGCATCTAGAAGGATCTCAATCTGAATGACTGAGTAAACAGTCGCAGTAAACTAAGGATATGCAAGGTGACCCAAACGTCTACGCATTTTGACTTACAGTGCTTACACAACGCCAAAGCAACAATGCATTTTGGGGGCACTGACTATTTGTTTTTGTTTGTTTGTTTGGTGCCTGATTTCAGTAAAGTTCATTTATTCCCAAAACAAGCATACTTTGTTTTTTTTTTCTTGAAATAAGATGAACCGCATTTGACAAATGTCCAAAATGTACTTACTTGTTTTAAAAAAAAACTTGTTTTATTTTCAAAGGTGCTCCAAATAAGACTTTTTCAAGACATTTTGTCTATACAAGATTTTCAAGATGGACTGTCTAAAAACTAGCCTTTCTAGCTAAATGAGGTTTTGCTTGTTGGGCAATTATGTCTTATAATAAGGGTGGCTAGATGTTTTGACTTGAAAATAGACAAATAAACTTCCTAAGATTATTATTTTTTGCAGTGCAGGACCTTGGCAGCACTCAGCACCCGTGACACCAGGGAGCTGACAGGGGCCTCTTCCATCCCCGTGGAGCCATCAGCCGGCTCTGCAGAGCCAGAATGCAGGTCTCCCCCGAGGCCATCCCTACCTGTTGTGTTGCCTGTTGCTGTGTGGGGAGCATAGAGGGATAGCACATCCACATCACCCCGCCCATCCTCCTCACTATAGCTCTCAGGCCTGGATGAGAGGGTACCCCCCCTGGCCCGGGGGCAGGGAAGTAGATGACGAGCCCTGGTGACCTTCCAGCCTGTCCAGCCTCTGTGACAGAGCCTAGAGAACCAAGAGGATCTGGAGCGACTCTGCGTTACCATTCTCTGTCACCGTAGCTGAGGCAGGGCGCTTAGCAGGTCTGGGCGCCTCTCTTTGGGCAGGCCTGTGGGGGGACTCCCGCTGCCAGTCACGTGAATGCTTACTGGAGAGGGACGGCTGGTCGGGGGAGCGTTGCCTCTCTCCCTGGCTCTCGCGCACATGGCCGCCCACCTGGCTGGCCCGGCGCTGTCTTTTCCCCCTGGAGAGTTTGCAGGCCATGCTGCAGGGGTTGTCCATGTCCTCCAGCACGTGGGCAGCTCCAAGGCACACTGGACACTCCCTGTGCCCATCTCTGGAATTCATTAAGGCCCTGCAAATCCTGCAGTAGTGGGAAGCCATCGTAGCCACACAGAGGCCTAGGCGGTCTGAAGTCTGGAGTCCTCCTTGAGTAGTCCACCAAGGTATTAGGGTGGCCCGCACCAGCGCGCAAACGCACTTAGCGGGCGCACACTAGCCCCACCGGCTGCGAACAGCGGTATAGGGCATGCCACAGGATCACAATGGTGGCCCACACCAGCGCACGAATGCACTTAGCAGGCGCACACTAGCCCCACCAGCTGCGAACAGAGGTATAGGGCGTGGCAGAGGAGGGCATCGCAGAGGAGCACTGTCGCGGCCTGCAGCTGAATGCACCTGATGGAAACAGGAAAAACACAGCACACAGTATTATGACGGCCCACACCAGCGGACGAATGCACTTAGCGGGCGCACACTAGCCCCAGCGGCTGTGAACAGCGGTATAGGGTATGCCACAGGATCATGATGGTGGCCCGCACCAGCGCACGAATGCACTTAGCGGGCGCACACTAGCCCCACCAGGTGCGAACAGGGGTATAGGGCATGGCAGAAGAGGGCGTCGCAGAGGAGCACTGTCGCAGTCTGCACCTGAATGCACCTGATGGAAATAGGAAAAACACAGCACACAGTATTATGACGGCCCGCACCAGCGCACGAATGCACTTAGCGGGCGCACACTAGCCCCACCGGCTGTGAACAGCGGTATAGGGTATGCCACAGGATCACGATGATGGCCCGCACCAGTGCACGAATGCACTTAGTGGGCGCACACTAGCCCCACCAGCTGGGAACAGAGGTATACGGTGTGGCAGAGGAGGGCGTCGCAGAGGAGCACGGTCACGGTCTGCAGCTGAATGCACCTGATGAAAACAGGAAAAACACAGCACACAGTATTATGATGGCCCGCACCAGCGCACGAATGCACTTAGCGGGTGCACACTAGCCCCACCAGCTGCAGACGGGGGTATAGGGTGTGGCACGGGAACACTGCCAAGGCCTGCACAGCGTGCAAACGCACCTAGCAGGCTACACCAGTGAACAACACAATAGCAAGAGTATATTACAAATCCAAACAATTCAATGCATTATGATAACAATTCAAACAAGTATAGCGCTAGGTGGCCTGTAACAGCAGTCTGACAGGCTCACAATTTCCGGCTGCGACAACAGCAGTAAAAAACACAGAACATAAGTATTATGGCGGCCCACACCAGCGCGCGAACACACTTAGTGGGCTCGCACTAAGCCCACGGCTACGAACAGCGGTATAGGCACACAGTGGTAACAAACTCAGATTACCCAGAAATCTAGCACACACAACAACAAACAAAAAGGATACCTGCAAAAACAAGCTTACAGCCTACCAGCAAATTAAGCTAAGCACGTAACTTAGAAATACGCAAACCACAACAATCCTCAGGGACACAAGACACCCGTACCACGCAGGTAACGAATTAGTGGAATGTGAAGCAAAGAAATCAGGATTTCTTACCTTACGGGTCTCTTACTTACGGTCTTGTACGAGGCGATCAAAGTGAGAGACTGAACCGGGAGCAATCTCTGCTATTTATAAGTGAGTCGTTCTGCTTCCGGAGGTCATGGACATGACTTTGTTGATATATGGTCTCGGTGATGGGCAGAACAAAGGTGATCATTCCTTTTTTAGACCGTAGTGACGGTCAGAGCGAGGTCGAAACAGATCCTCAGTTACTGAAAACAAGAATGGCTCCCTTCATACCGTTGAGACAGAGGTATTGAGAAGAGGAATCGAGTACTACCAAGAACTGTAAAATTACAAGCCGAGACCAGACACCAGCTTCCTGGACAACATGCCCAACACTAATGGGGAGACAGGGGACATGCAGGAAGAATTGGAGGAAGCAGTGCACACACTTAAGGGAGACAAGTCACCAAGGGTTGGCAATGTACCTGCAGAACTCCTGAAGGGTAGAGGCTCAGAATGCAAAGGCTCAAATTACCAGAGGATTTGGGAAAGCAAACAGTGGATAAAGGAATGGACCCAATCCTTGATCAACCCCCTTCTCAAGAAAAGCAACCTGAGATTCTGCTGGGGTGACTGATCAGGCTGATTGTTCTGTAATTATGGCAAAGTATACTATGGGTTCTACAAAATAGATTGAAAGGGAAGGCAGAAGAACAAGCATAATTCAGACCAAGAAGTACTGTCGAGCAGACATTTAACATCCGAATTCTGATCAAGCTGAGACACACCGCCGTTTAAATGCCTCATGTGTCTCTGAGATGTCCAGCTGACCACTTGTGTTCAGATTTCATTACTGCCTACATCACTTCCAACAGAAGGTCAAAGGGCCCCGCGCACAGTTAAAAACATTAAACCTGCAGCATACCTTCATTTTTTTTTTTTGCACTTCAACCACATACATCTGTGCTCCTCTCAGTTTCTTTGAGTCTTGGTACACTGTGACCAAATCAACCACCAAGTCCTATACTGATGATGTATGTTCCTGTTACTGTATGTCCTTATCAGAAGATGCATCAGCATTTAAACTACAAAAGACGTGTGGTCAAATGCATCCTAGACTACCTCAGCAAGCGGTTTGAGGGATTGGATTACAGCATGTCTCAGTGGCCATGTATTTACTCCACTTGTGAGCAGATTTCCCAAGACTCATTTTAAAACCAGGTGTCAACAGGGTCTTCGAGTATGCAGGGTTCCTGCTGGCACTCGTCATCAACAAACAATCCATCAGAGACGAAGAGAAAATTACTAGCAGTCGTCACAGTGACAAACATATTGGTCATCTTTATCGTTAACACAAGTCATCTTTTATAGAAATCCCCCCATTTGCTGAAATCCAACCACAGTGAAGAGACGATGGGAAGCCAGAGTGTAAACGATGAGCACGTGCTTGTGACCAATAAAAATCGACTACACAACGACCAAATGAATGCCAAAAGCTTTTGACCAATTGCCGTGCGTCTTAATTGGCCTAGTGTGGTGGTGTAATTATCCCTGCATGAACCAAACAATGGCGCAGTCTAAGCTGATGAAGTTTTTTTGGGCGAGCTTCTTCAAGCATTGAAGATGATTTAAGTGTCGAAACAACCACAGGGGAGGCATACTCAAAAGACCCTACCATCCCCGAGCACATTGGACAGTGTCAGTAACACAGGGGTCAGTCATAAATAAGTAAATAAATAAATTAGTGCTGTCAAGCGATTAAAATATTTAATCGCGATTAATGCCGCGACTGTCATAGTTAACTCGCGATTAATCGCAATTTAATCGCACATTTTTGTCACATGAAAAACCATTGTAATTCTCTTATCAGCATAAAAAAGAGAATGGGCTTGCTCACCGTTTGAACTACGGGGGTACACGGGGGATCCGAGATCCCCTGAAACAGACATGAGATCCCTTGAAAACATGATTTGGGAAATGTTGGGGGGTCTCTAAAATACTGGCAAAATGATGTTTATTGACATAGCAATCGTGTGTAACGGGAAGCATTTGCATATCCGAAGTGAGCGCGCGATGGAGAGCCGCGCTCTGAGACCAGCGCAAGCACCCCCCCCAAGGGAAAATAAGGGACCCCCCCCCGAAAATATCAGCATAGTTCGAACACTGGTTGTACCAATGTTTTTTTTTTTTTTTAATTACAGAGCATAACACGTATTGTCACAGCCACTGCAAAGTGGGGCTGGAGCCGCCGATGGGAAAACGAAACTTAAGCTCTTCGGGGGAGGGCAGAGGACTCTGGCTGTGCGGGGTGTGGCATCATGTCACAGAGCGTTAATCTCGCGATAAAAATTATCGCCGTTAAAATTGAGTCAAGTTAACGCGTTAATAACGCGACATTTTTGACAGCACTAAAATAAATATTAATTTAAACAATAAAAAAAAATAAAACCACCACAGTAAAAGTACTGTCAGCCAGCAAGTGACTGAAGGGATCTTTGTTTCTGGTGGCATGGTGTGTTGAGTTCTCGCAGCTAACACGGTGGTGTTGTTAGGCCCCATCACTCAGGGCTATAGCTCCTGGGTATTTTGACCCTCGAAAAAAGGTAAGAGATTAATAGAAAACAACTGACTTGGATGTCATGTGGGATTTTGAATGTTGTAATATAATAAATGTAGCTTAGAATTTGCGTCTTTGTGGTGCTAAAGGAGAGATGTGTGAGTGAGAAATGAGATTTTTATTAAACTGATGATTAATTTTACTAGTGATTATTTAAGTCAATTGAAACATGCCTCTGTCTCCTCAGACACTGAGTGGTAATAATAATAATAATAATAATAATAATAATAATAGAGACAGAAAGTGACGTGAACAACATAAATTTAAAAAGAGCAGTGCCGAAGTCAGTAATAAAGATGTCATGACCTTTGAATGCATGTGGGTGAAAATATTATCATCTTGTAAAGTTAGATATAACCTCCCCAACCTATCGATGCCAATCTCCCTTAAAAAATACAAGCCCCAGGAAAACTGGACTGAGCCCCTGGTGTGTTCAATAGCTAGAATAGAAACGCCCCTGGGCTAACTAACATATGATGTAAAACGCGGTATCATTCTGTGTTCAGTTCGTAAATCGACGGGAAAATCGAATTCCTTTACTGTTTGTTCCCAGCATCTTCTTGACTCTGTTCAACTGTAGATCAAGTTTGGTGTTGAAGTAAAGGCTAAAGGGAGTCCTAATACCTCTTTTGAATAATTCCATGCGAAAATAACCTTCAGTAAGCTCAAACTAAAGAGGTTTATTTTAGCATGATGGTGCATGGGGCGTCCAAAATCAAGTCTCTCTTATTAGAGTCTGGAGTGGAGCCCAAATTTTATCTGTAATGGAGAGGCCGAGCTGGATCTGTTCAAATATTTGAATTGCGCCAGTTTGGTTGGTATAAACCTGTATTAAGTCCACTTTGATAAGTCAGTAACTAGGAAAAAAAAAAAACAGACTCAGAAAAAGTGAAGAATACTTATTTGACTATTTTTCAAGGAAAAAAGTGGAGAATATTTTTCAGAACCCAGGGGAACCCTGAGTATGTCATGTTCTTCAAGCTTTAGTGTGTCATTGTGAAGCTTTAGTATGCAGTTGCGTTATTAGTATGTTATTACGTGCTTGAAGTTTTAGTATCACATTAAGTTTTTAGACATTTAGTACATGACATTCTTAAAGCTAGACGGCCTTTCGATTTCCTAAAATCAGTTAATTTTGGTTCCCTCTGAAATTTGGTCATTGTAATATATGTTTATTTCTGTAATATCTCAAAAAAAAAAATCAAGCCATTCTGCGGCTGGGAAGTTATTTAATTTGAGCAAATTCCCGAGCAAATAACGTGCATGAAATCACTCACTTCACGCAGTCAAGCAGACAGAGGAAGTCCGTGTGCGCATGCGCAGGTTTACCACCTTCTTCTTCTGGGTTTTACAGCAGCTGGCATCCACAGTGTTGCATTACTGCCATCTACAGGTTTACCTTTGACCATGCACTGACAGTTCCATCATTCTGTTGCTAAACGAACAGGTGATCACACCGAGGTGCTCGCTGAGCGCCGATATTTAGTAGTTTGGTCCTGAGTTTCCTTTCCTTCACAACAAAATGCCTTTTCTTCTCGCTTTCCGTTACTGTAGTCAGTCTTTCACGTTTCATTCGCACACTCACGTCCTCCATTTTTCTCTCTGGTTTCAAATTTGTATCCCACAATGCCTTGCGTGAACGGGGAAAGCCCACTACGTCATGCATGACGTAGTATCTTGTATTGGGTCATGGTGAAGCAGGAAAAAAATAGCAGAGAATTTAGGGCAATGTGGCCCTAAATTCATTAAATTTTTTTTTTTAATAATAAAATTGGAAGTCTGCGATTCGAATTCAGTAGATTTCAGTCCACTAAACAAAAATAACTGGGTGTCGGGAAAATTCTTTGAATGACCTACACTTGAAAAATCTCAAAGGCAGTCTACCTTTAAGAGTTTTAGTATGTCACAATGTTCTTGAAGCTTTAGTATGTCATTCCAAACTTAAAGCTTTGGTAAATTAATAAATCAACATGACTTTCTTAGCATGTTATATTCTTAGAGCTTGGTGATGATATGCTCATAGACTGTACTCAGAGCTTCAGTACATACATGTTATTATGGTCTGAAAGTTATGATATTCTGAAAAGTTCAGTACAAATGTTATATTCAGCCTACATTAAAGCTTTAGCACATTATGATGTTACAGTATGATGTTATGTCCTTAGAAATTTACTGCATTATTACCTTAATGCTTTTAGTATACTAAAATATCTTGAGGGTTGGAATGTTCTTACATATATTATTTACCAGCTTAAGGTCGGTCCGTATTGTGAAATACCGTGACCGAGGTCTTGAAAATACTGACCGAGGCCTCTGGGCTGAGGTCAGCATTTTCAAGGCCAAGGTCACAGTATTTCATGATACAGACCGACCTTAAGCTGGTAAATAATATACTTATTTTTTTCTTTACCAAATTCTAACAGAAAATGAGAGCACCCGAAAGGGAAAACAAAGCCAAGGCGAGCCGCCATTTTGAATCCTCATTCACGGCTATAATGCAAATGGCTTCCTCCTCGGTATACAAGTGCACTTCCATGGCAGGAAAACAAACAAACAAACAAACAAACAAACTACATTTTGCCACCTATGTAGTCCTCTATTTATACAAAATTGAGTCATTCAGGATTCAGCCATGTTTTTGCTCGGCGTTAGCAACAGTTACAGGTTTTTAGCTTTCTCCTGAAATGTTTTCTTTTATTTCGTCTTCATCAGGGTAGTAAAACTCGCTTTCACTGTGAACACTGTCGTTATCTCTATCCATGCTGTAAAATTAATGCTATTCTCCTGAGAAATGCGAAAATAAATGTTGACAAAAAATTGCTACTATGTTTGTTGTTGCTGTGAACGAGCGAATCGCCAGAGGTCTGTAACCAGGGTCCGGATTTTAGGATTCCGGACGGCTTGCGAGCCAATCAGCGCGCACGATTTGATGTAAACTGGACCGCAAAAAAAATTAATTTTCTTACGTTTAAATCTGTAATTAGCTTATTGTACTTCAGTACTTTAGGATTTATTCGTTATTAAGTAGGTTCTTATTTACTTCTACAATCCCGATTCCAAAAAAGTTGGGACAAAGTACAAATTTTAAATAAAAACGGAATGCAATGATGGGGAAGTTTCAAAATTCCATATTTTATTCAGAATAGAACATAGATGACATATCAAATGTTTAAACTGAGAAAATGTATCATCATTTAAAGAGAAAAATTAGGCGATTTTAAATTTCATGACAACAACACACCTCAAAAAAGTTGGGACAAGGCCATGTTTACCACTGTGAGACATCCCCTTTTCTCTTTACAACAGTCTGTAAACGTCTGGGGACTGAGGAGACAAGTTGCTCAAGTTTAGGGATAGGAATGTTAACCCATTCTTGTCTAATGAAGGATTCTAGTTGCTCAACTGCCTTAGGTCTTTTTTGTCGTATCTTCCGTTTTATGATGCGCCAAATGTCTTCTATGGGTGAAAGATCTGGACTGCAGGCTGGCCAGTTCAGTACCCGGACACTTCTTCTACGCAGCCATGATGCTGTAATTGATGCAGTATGTGGTTTGGCATTGTCATGTTGGAAAATGCAAGGTCTTCCCTGAAAGAGACGTCGTCTGGATGGGAGCATATGTTGCTCTAGAACCTGGATATACCTTTCAGCATTGATGGTGTCTTTCCAGATGTGTTAGCTGCCCATGCCACACGCACTAATGCAACCCCATACCATCAGAGATGCAGGCTTCTGAACTAAGCGCTGATAACAACTTGGGTCGTCCTTCTCCTCTTTAGCCCGAATGACACGGCGTCCCTGATTTCCATAAAGAACTTCAAATTTTGATTCGTCTGACCACAGAACAGTTTTCCACTTTGCCACAGTCCATTTTAAATGAGCCTTGGCCCAGAGAAGACGTCTGCGCTTCTGGATCATGTTTAGATACGGCTTCTTCTTTGAACTATAGAGTTTTAGCTGGCAACAGCGGATGGCACGGTGAATTGTGTTCACAGATAATGTTCTCTGGAAATATTCCTGAGCCCATTTTGTGATTTCCAATACAGAAGCATGCCTGTATGTGATGCAGTGCCGTCTAAGGGCCCGAAGATCACGGGCACCCAGTATGGTTTTCCGGCCTTGACCCTTACGCACAGAGATTCTTCCAGATTCTCTGAATCTTTTGATGATATTATGCACTGTAGATGATGATATGTTCAAACTCTTTGCAATTTTACACTGTCGAACTCCTTTCTGATATTGCTCCACTATTTGTCAGCGCAGAATTCGGGGGATTGGTGATCCTCTTCCCATCTTTACTTCTGAGAGCCGCTGCCACTCCAAGATGCTCTTTTTATACCCAGTCATGTTAATGACCTATTGCCAATTGACCTAATGAGTTGCAATTTGGTCCTCCAGCTGTTCCTTTTTTTGTACCTTTAACTTTTCCAGCCTCTTATTGCCCCTGTCCCAACTTTTTTGAGATGTGTTGCTGTCATGAAATTTCAAATGAGCCAATATTTGGCATGAAATTTCAAAATGTCTCACTTTCGACATTTGATATGTTGTCTATGTTCTATTGTGAATACAATATCAGTTTTTGAGATTTGTAAATTATTGCATTCTGTTTTTATTTACAATTTGTACTTTGTCCCAACTTTTTTGGAATCGGGGTTGTACCTTTGTCCTTAAGTTCAGAGCTTTTGTACATTACTCTGTGCGTATGGCCATGTTCTTCGCACGTTCATGTGTGTTCCATAACAGTGAATATTAAAAACAACAAACAAATCCGACCTTCATTTTCACACCTGTACTAACTCCCTCACACTCCTTTAGGTATTTTATAAAAGTATTGCACAATTCTAATAAGGATCAGTACATGCATGTGTGCAAGTATGTGTGCGCAAGACATCATCTCCGTAGCAACAAGCTCTTGGACGTGTGTTCTCGTCCTTGACATGTTTGATTGACATGGTGAGGCATTGCATCAGTGTGTATCGATGTGTATTTGCGTGTGCAATGCGTACACACACGTGAGACAAAAGACACACAACTGCTGTTGCTGACTTGGCATTCATCATGTACGCGCGCGTGCGCACACACACACACAGAGAGCTAATATAAGTACATATTTTTAGCATATTTGCCATGGTAACGCCAGAGCATTTACTCTAGAGAGAGAGGGAGACAGAAAGCTAAAATGTGCAATGTTTGGCACTTTCATTTCCAGTCTCCATGGCGACAGTGACGTCTTTGTAAGTTTATTAATACAGTTTTCACCCGCCATGTTACACACACACACACTTACACTTAGGGGGAGCAATGAAGAGAGGCAGAGAGAAACATTCACCATCTGTTACATTCAGTCTGTGTGCGCGTGGGTCGTTTTATAGCTGTATAGGGCACAAGTTTAAAAACAATGAAATAATCCCTGAATGTCTGGTTGCCAGATAAGCATAATGTACAAAAGACGCTGTGAATAATTGCCTTTTTTGGCAAATTAATAATGTTGGTTGCCAGATTGAGGAAACAATTAGTGCATGAGGCGTGTGTTTGGATTTTTTTATTAAAAATTGAAGGTTGCCATACCAACACCGCAATTAGTGCATTCTGGTTGCCAGTGTGAGACGGGTACATCCCTCAGAATTCATCAGCAGATGGAGCTGTTAGAAGATATTTGGGTTGCCAGATTGAAACAGCATTTTAAATGCCTGTGTGTTCGTTTTAGGAAAGACACAGTGGTCCAGATAATCCGGTTACCACAATTTAGGGTTGCTAGGTTGTGGCAGAAACACCCACCTTAGCAGCCATGCGAGAGTAGAGGGCATTTTGATCCTGAGCTGAGGTCATCTTCTCCCGGCGCACCATCTCCTTCAGATCAAAACGGTCATCATCTGCAAAGTAACGCACACGCTCGCCAGCGACATGGGTCTCGATCTGCATGCACACGCACACACACAGGCAAACAGTTACAAGATTTAACCACCCTTGTTGATTATTTGTGGTTTAACATTTGAAAAGGTGCTCATGAGGCTTATCTGTCTCTCTCTATCACACATGCGCGCGCACACTTCAGAAGTGAAAAATAACGAGTGTGTGCGCGTGTTGTGAGGGGTGCAACAGTAATCGTTGGACTGTGCATCACTGGTTGCTTATGCTCACATTTCAAGGGATCCTCCAGTGGATTTATTCTCAAGCTTATTTTAAGTAAAAGTAGCCGCAGCTTTCAAAAATCAAACGTTCATTTTCAGAGACCGAATGGTGTTCGAGAAAAATGAATTTTCTTTAAAATGTCAGATGGGCTTCCTGTGTTGGTGACGTATGCGATGACGTCATGTAGTGGTCGCTTGGAGCAACTCAGCTGTTTATATTCTCTGCTTGCATCATAGTTTTGCAAGCATTTTACCAAATTTATCAGTTTTTAAATAAGTATGCCTCATTGCGTAGCATATAAATGCCACAATGACTGCATTTCCACAGAGAAAATGTAAAAAGTGTGCTTGATCAGCTGTGGCAGAGGGCCACCGACAGAGACTGGCTCTGACACGAGACCTCGGGCTGCAGATCTCATCTCATTATCTCTAGCCGCTTTATCCTTCTACAGGGTCGCAGGCAAGCTGGAGCCTATCCCAGCTGACTACGGGCGAAAGGCGGGGTACACCCTGGACAAGTCGCCAGGTCATCACAGGGCTGACACATAGACACAGACAACCATTCACACTCACATTCACACCTACGCTCAATTTAGAGTCACCAGTTAACCTAACCTGCATGTCTTTGGACTGTGGGGGAAACCGGAGCACCCGGAGGAAACCCACGCGGACACGGGGAGAACATGCAAACTCCGCACAGAAAGGCCCTCGCCGGCCCCGGGGCTCGAACCCAGGACCTTCTTGCTGTGAGGCGACAGCACTAACCACTACACCACCGCGGGCTGCAGATTTTTTTTTTTTTTTAAACACATGTATTTGACTATAAAATTATACTAACAGTCCAACAGTAATATTAACATTATTCTCATCTCATTATCTCTAGCCGCTTTATCCTGTTCTACAGGGTCGCAGGCAAGCTGGAGCCTATCCCAGCTGACTACGGGTGAAAGGCAGGGTACACCCTGGACAAGTCGCCAGGTCATCACAGGGCTGACACATAGACACAGACAACCATTCACACTCACATTCACACCTACGCTCAATTTAGAGTCACCAGTTAACCTAACCTGCATGTCTTTGGACTGTGGGGGAAACCGGAGCACCCGGAGGAAACCCACGCGGACAACATGCAAACTCCGTACAGAAAGGCCCTCGCCGGCCACGGGGCTCGAACCCAGGACCTTCTTGCTGTGAGGCGACAGCACTAACCACTACACCACCGTGCTGCCCCATATTAACATTATTCTTAAACATAAAAGTGACAGTATTTGATGGAATGTTACACCCATTAGTGTTTATTGTATCTCTCTTACTGCTTTCTTCTTCCTTCTCCCTCCTTTAGGCTCCACGTGCTGGGAGGGGCCACTCACTGGCCATGCTCTTCCTGACTGGTCTGTTCTGAACAAGACCACTTCCTGCTCCGCCTCCTCCTGCACAGACACCTGCGAGCAGGAAAATCGATTACATAAACACGAACCGTACTCTCTCTCACACACACACACACACACACACACTCTCTCTCTGAACTCACCTGTTTGGGTTTGTGGGTGTGATTCTCTCTCGCCTTCCGTGCAGCCTCTAACTGAGCTTTCAGAGAGTCTGTTAAAGCCTACACACACAAAATATTAATTATTCAACACGGACATACAGCAGAAGACAATATGCAAATGAGATGAAATATATGCAAATGAAGCAACAATATGTAAATTAGACTTCTAACAAATTAGCGTCCTGCTGTAAGACAGGAGTACATGGTGTTTAGTATATTAGTTATGTGCCAGTTAGCTGTAATGGCTGCGATGAACCCTTTGCACTTCAAACACTTCCATGCTAATTAATATGCACTTTCTGTGGAGGATTATCTTACAGGAACATGACTCTAACGGCAGTGTGGGATTTGAGCCCGAAAACACCACCTCACCGTATTCCCCATGATCTCGGCCTTGACAAGTTTGGCCCCGAGTTTATTCATCTCCTCATCTGTCAGGAGCTTAACAACTTCTTCCTCCTCCTCCTCTTCCTCACTCTCTGAGCTGGAATAAGAATAATAAGAAACAGCCTTCAAATACATATAGTTTCAATCTGATTCGCTAAAATCCAATTCTGCCATCCACAACCACCGATTCCTTTAGCCAGTCAGAGCAAAGCTATTTATATATTTCAATTTAAACCACACCCCCAAAAAGCTGCCTTTTTATTTTTAAATCTTAGTATTTTCGTACCAAGCTAAAATGGCATATGAGAGAGAGAGAGAAAAAAAGGGCGTTTTTCAATTTTAAAAAACATAAAATTTAGAGAAATAAAATCAAAAACTTTGCAAAAGCATCTCATGAATTAATGTTAAATAATTGAAGTGTCAGGTATATTCCGTTTAATTCATTACATCAGGGGCTGCACGGTGGTGTAGTGGTTAGCGCTGTCGCCTCACAGCAAGAAGGTCCTGGGTTCGAGCCCCGGGGCCGGCGAGGGCCTTTCTGTGCGGAGTTTGCATGTTCTCCCCGTGTCCGCGTGGGTTTCCTCCGGGTGCTCCGGTTTCCCCCACAGTCCAAAGACATGCAGGTTAGGTTAACTGGTGACTCTAAATTGAGCGTAGGTGTGAATGTGAGTGTGAATGGTTGTCTGTGTCTATGTGTCAGCCCTGTGATGACCTGGCGACTTGTCCAGGGTGTACCCCGCCTTTCGCCCGTAGTCAGCTGGGATAGGCTCCAGCTTGCCTGCGACCCTGTAGAAGGATAAAGCGGCTACAGATAATGAGATGAGATTCATTACATCAGGCCATCCTTAAAAAAAAAAATCCGTTTCCTGTCCACCGGGTGAGCAAAAAAATTCAGTCGGGAGGGAGGGATTTTTATATATATATGGATGGATAAGAAATCGCAGTGCTGTGTTTGCTTTTTCTTTCAGTACTTTTTTATTACAAAAGCAGACACATTTAATAAAATATGACGGTTTAATCAACTGAAACTTGTACAAAAACTTTAAGTTAGCATTTTAAACGCTGACTGCAACATTTGCAAAACTTTTACAAAGGTACTTAAAATGTCCGACACACGGACTTTTTGTAGTTCTAAATCGAGCGTTAGGCCGAGTTCGGATGAAATTACACTATTAAAATGATCACTGAATGATTTGTTTTTCTGAATCTTTACTATTTTGTTGTTCGCTAGAATACCATTTTGCGATTTCACACTTAAGCAAATGTTTGAAAACTCCGGATCGCCTTCCTTCATGGTGGCTGCCGTTTTTTTGTGCCGCACGGCACATGCGCAGAGCTGATTCAGTTCAGAGTGCGTGCGCACTCGGCGGAGGCAGTAGTGTGTCGGGGCCGTCGGAGGGAACAGAAGCAGAGATGACGCTTATTTTGTCTCCGGTAAACCAGTCTTCTCTCGTTCAATTACGTGCTGGCATCAAAAGACACTGTTGATTGTAAATGAAGCCAAACTGAGTGGTTGGAGTGTATTTTCATACACAAATGGAGAAATGTTGGCTGAGTGTGTAATTGTGTCGCCCCACTGCAGACCGTTGTCGTTGTTAATTCATAGCATGCTCAGTTGCGTGAATGTGTCATGCACCGAAAATAAGAGATTTACAAGCCAGGAACGCCTCATGATGCAATACGCAAGAAAAGAAAGAAGATTTACTGCCATTTTACTTTGTATTTGAGTAAAGTGAATAAATAAATGGTCTGTGGAAAATACATTTAACCCTGGGAACTGCGTGCACAGGAGTTTATTTTGTGTTTACTCCCCCCCAGCTGGCTACTTATTTGTCATGGCTGGCTAGTATGAGCCTTAGTAGAAAGCCCTGGGAATGCGGAAATGTCAAGTTCGATTTTAGATTTACGAACCCCCAAAAAAATGTCGAAAAACCGGCGTTAAAAAAAAAAAAATTTCAACCGCACAAACGGCACTCACCCGGCCGGTAGACCGGAAACAGAAAATTTTTTAATAATGGCCTCAGCATGCAAGGATTTACCCAATTCATGATTCAATGCAAGTGACAATATGAGGTTCACGATTCAATTTTCCCCCACAATATTTTTGAAAATTGTATTACCAAAAAAAGCAATATTTTTCCTCTTATCAACTTAAATATATATTTTGGTTAATTAAAAAAAAAAAAAAAGCTTTCCCCCCCTTTTCTTAATAACCAACAGTAATTATTTACCCACATTTATAAAGGTTGGAGTAAAATATGACCGCCTATTAGCTAAAATATTCATTTTACTGAACAGAAAAAAAAGTTAATAACAAAAAGGCCTTTTCTTAAGAAAACACTTATGAACATTTGTACTGCTTCCATTTGCTTCTCTTTTCTTTAACTTTCAGCAGTCTGTAAAAAGAAGTCTCTGATTTCTTGTTAAATATCTATTTGTACACAGCAGCTCTTTCACATTATAGATCTGTTTTTTTGTGCCTTTTTGTGGCATTAGAGCTGCATTACTTCCGCCTACAGTGAAGTCACGTGTATTCCCACCATTATATTTTGCCCTCTGCTATTTAAACACAGTTACAGCTAGAAAAAAAATAATAATAAGATTGCGCTGCCTGACAAAAATCATGATTATTTTATTGATTCGAATCATCATAAATTTGTTTCGTGATTTATCGTCACACAATATATCGTTACAAGCCTATCATTAAAAAAAAAAATCTAAAATCTTTACTGTGGGCTGAAACAGAATCAAGTGCAAATGTTTGCATACCTATAATTTATTACATTTAGCATTTTATGTTAAAATTACACTACGTTCAGACTGCAATCTGAAACGACCCATATCCGATTTGTTGTGAAATCCGATTGTTTTGTTAGGCTGTTCACATTACCAATTATATGAGACTTGTATGCGATCTCCAATATGAACGGAAAACGACCCAAAAGTGTCCCGCATGCGCAAATTGACACGTAATAAGCACATCTACGTAATACGTAAACAAAAAAAAAAGCGCACTCTTCAAGTTTGCAAGTAAAGCATGGAGATGAGGCGAGACCTGGCGATGTGGTTTTTGTGGCGGCGGCGGAACTCACACAATAATCTGATTAATGTGGGCAGCAGACTAATGAGACCGAAGGTGTCAAATTACTGGAAATTTCCAGAACAATCTTATAATCTTGTAATACAGGATGGTTTAAGTTATAAATCAGTTATAGAAACTGTTTTATTTAATCAGGCTAGCAGATCAACATCCAGGTCCCTACCAAATCCACCATTAGCTTGATCAATTCTATAAAAGTCTATTTAAATTCTGAAAACTGTACAAATGTTGTTGTTTTCCACCAAAGAGGCGGGATTAGCCAACGCAGAATAGTGACGTTTGTCTCTTGTTGATGACGTGTAGGTGGCATGAATGCGACCTGTCCGGTCAGACTGCAGTCGCATGTGAAAATAACGGATATGCATCGGAATTAGGACCACATATCCAAGCGGCCTGGGTCGCATGTGAAAAAATCGGATCCGTGTTGTTCAGACTGTCAATAACAAATCGGATACAGGTCGCATATGGGCAAAAAAATCGGATATGGGTCGTTTCAGGGTGCAGTCTGAACGTAGTCTTACTTTCATTATCATGACTGCTAAAAATGGTCAACTAGACAAATGTTAAGTTATTAACTGTGGGGGGAAACATCTAAATTATACGCCTGCACCTGGCTTTCTGAGTGTACTACAATATAAATGTTCTCTGAGCAGCTTCTGCATTGGAATTTTTGCTTCTTCACTCTTCAAGATTTCAAATAGGATTTGGAGACTGAGAAGAGCTTTCCAGCAAGAAAACGAGGATGTGTAAACTTTTGCACTCAGCTCTATTTATAGGCCATTGTGATGAAAGAATTCACAGAAAAATGAACATGCTCATGAAAACAGTCTGAAACACAGATTATCAGTCAGCAACGGGATAAACTATCTGATCTCTCTCTCTCTCTCACACAAACTAATTTGGGATGCAGCACAAAGAGGTCAATCAAGTTCAGGTCAGTGCGCGCGCGCACACACACACACGACGTGATAATGAGGGACTCACTTCCTTATAAGTCAATCTGAGCTCTGTTTAACAATTTACAGTGTGAGAATGTTAATGTTTGTTTAAATTCATCAGGCGCGCGCGTGTGTGGTGTGTGTACACACAACACTTGTGTTGCATGATGGATCAGTTGTGACCTACAGCTCCCACAGCTGTGTGTGATCTCATCTCAGTAAGATAAGCACACGCGCACCCCCCAGATAAATACAGCAAACACACACACACACACACACACACACACACACACACACACGTGTGTATTTTCTTACCTGCTCTTCTGCACCGGTACAGTCCTACTCTCTTCCTCCCTCTTTGGTGCCCCTGACTCCTCCTTTTCATTCACTCCAACCTTCTTCTCTTCTCTCTTCCTCCATGCTGGGACGACATCATCATCATCATCATCATCTCCAGGTTTTAGGAACTTTCCTGTGCTCTGACTGGATGAGGAGGCTGTCAATCCAGGCCTCCTAAAGCCCACCCCCAGAGGCAGGAAGTCATCAGAATCGGAGGGTTTGAAGAAACGTCCTCGTTCTGTCTCTGTCCTTCTGTCTCTCGTCATGTCCTTCTGTCTTTCTAGATCCTTCTCTCGCCCTCTGTCTCTATCTCTGTCCCGTCCTCTGTCTCCTTCTGGCCACCGATCCCTACCCATATCCCTCTGTCTTTCCTTATGCCTCTCTCTGTCACTCTCTCTGTCCTGGTCTGTTTCTCTCCTCCACCCCTGTCTCCTTCTGTCTCCCTCGCCTTTCCTCCTCATGTCTCTCTCGTCTCTCCTCTGTGAGAAGGCGGCCTCCTCGGCTTCCTTCAGTCTCTTCTGAAACTGCTCCACGGACTACAACACACACACACACACACACACACACTTCGATAAATCCCCCACATGAAGGATTTTATTTGCACAATGAAGAACCCGGACTGATTTTACTGCCACAGTTTACTGTGGACAAGGACTGACTGGGGACGGAGCCTGCAGGATAGAACCTGATTGGTCAAACATAATGAGTGATCACTAAACTGGTTTATATCAGGAGGCACAGCAGAACAGAACAGCTTCACTACACTTGTGTTCCACAAGAGAATGTTTAAGGTGATTGCGTGTGTGTGTGTGTGTACCCCGTATCTCTCGGCCACCACATCATCCAGGCTGCGCTGCTCTCTCTCTGCCTGCTCCTTCATCCTCTGATATGACTTCATGAGCCAGCTCCGTCCTCCATCATCTACCACGCCCGCTGAGAGAGAGAGACAGAAAGACAGAGCGATACAGAAATATTTAATATACTTAGCAGAGAAAAAAAAAGTCTCTCAACGAAAGCAAAATAAAATTTCCTGCCAGATTTCAGTCTTGATTTTCTTCATACTCATATGTTGATCAACGCCAAATCACCTTTAAATTACCAAGCCTGTTCACAATGCAGCTGATTAACATTTAACCACGCCCACAAAACTCCATAAAAAGGCAAAAATTACAGGGAGATTTAAAATGACAAAACGGTGAAAACGTGCCTTATCTGTATAGCCAATATTATGGAAGCCCAATGCTAAAACAACTAGAGCAGGGCTTTTCAAAGTGTGGGGCGCGCCTCCCCTAGGGGGCGCCAGGGGGCACAACATGAGGAAAAATAAACCAGAATAAAGTTACTATTGCGGACATTTAGCAAACTTCAGCTAGCCTTTGCCAGAGACAAAATGGATCGATTTTTAGTACCTAAAGCTACAGTGAGTGAGGAGACAGAGTCTGGGCCAAGCAAAAAAAAAGAAGGAAGCATGACCACGATTATTTAAAGTCTGGATTTTCATGGACTGGATCTGAAGATGCTCCACTGCCACAGTGTGTTGTCTGCCAAGAGGTGCTAGCTAACGATGCTATGAGATGTTTAAAATGTGTAAAAAAGGATGTTTTAAAAAGCACAGATGTTTAAAATGTGTTAAGAAAAGAGGTTTTAAAAAAGCAGATGTTTAAAAAGTGTAAAACAAGATGTTTTAAAAAAAAGCACAGATGTTTAAAATGTGTAAAAAAGGATGTTTTAAAAAGCACAGATGTTTAAAATGTGTTAAAAAAGAGGTTTTAAAAAAGCAGATGTTTAAAAAGTGTAAAACAAGATGTTTTAAAAAAGCACAGATGTTTAAAATGTGTAAAAAAAAAGGTTTTAAAAAAGCAGATGTTTAAAAAGTGTAAAACAAGATGTTTTAAAAAAGCAGATGTTTAAAAAGTGTAAAACAAGATGTTTTAAAAAAGCACAGATGTTTAAAATGTGTAAAAAAAGGTTTTAAAAAATCTTTTTAAAAAAGGTTTTAAAAAGCACAGATGTTTAAAATGTGTAAAAAAAAAAGAGGTTTTAAAAAAGCAGATGTTTAAAAAGTGTAAAACAAGATGTTTTAAAAAAGCACAGATGTTTAAAATGTGTAAAAAAGATGTTTTAAAAAAGCACAGATGTTTAAAATGTGTAAAAAAGAGGTTTTAAAAAGCACAGATGTTTAAAATGTGTAAAAAAAAGAGGTTTTAAAAAAGCAGATGTTTAAAATGTGTAAAAAAGATGTTTTAAAAAAGCACAGATGTTTAAAATGTGTAAAAAAGAGGTTTTAAAAAGCACAGATGTTTAAAATGTGTAAAAAAAAAAGATGTTTTAATAAAGCTCATATGTTTTAAATGTGTAAAAAAAGATGTTTTCAAAAGGCAGATGTTCAAAATGTGTAAAAGAAAAAAAATAAAAATGTGTACAACAACCATTTTTTTTTAATACGAATGGAACATTAAGTATAGCAACAACAAAAGTTGTAGGAGGGGGGCGCTGTTGTTTATTTGCTCTCTGAGGGGGGCTGACTCTCCCACACTTTGAAAACCCCTGAACTAGATGAAGGGGTGTGTGTGTGTGTGTGTGTGTGTGTTTGTTTGTTTGTTACCTTTAGTAACTGCAGTACTGGCACCTTCCTCCGGGGGCAGTCCACTCCCTCCATTCTTCCAATAGGGATTCAGCTCCAGTCTGTGAAGGCCAGCCTGAAAGATATAGTAGATGGGCGGGGCTTAAACACCACCCTTCAACCTTAGAGGTGTGACGATTCAGTTTTCACGATTTTGACCTTCCGATTCGATCTGAATCACGATTCACATTTTTTGTCCTCTATTTTATAACTGATGCAAATCACTGTCAATATTCTGTTAACCGTCAGCTTAGAAATGTCGAGCAATAAAAAAAAAAAAAGTCGTGTTGCCTTTGCATTCTTTATTCAGACTCCAGTCACTCCACTGGCTTTGAATGTAACCATGAACGTATCACAGTTCAGTCATTTTTGGAACATTTTAATTTTCATTGTCTCATTTAAAGAAGTCCCAGATTCGATTCGTTGAGGTTTAGACGCAGATTATTCACGAAACTTCGGTTTCACATCGATCTCAGCTGTTGGATGGTGCCGCCGAATAGGATTCTGCATGTTAGTGGTATCGCCATGATGAGGAAACTTAGACTCACACAGCTTACACAACACTTGTTTTCTGTCATGAGACAGTCAGAAATGCTTCCAAACTGGGCTTTTAAAAGCCGGTGGCTTCAGGAATTCCGAGTCGTCCACCATGTGATTCACAAAGCAAAGTGTGATCTCGTGAGATTGCTATAGCAACCACAAACATGGCTGCGCCCACGTACAGCTCTGGATGCCGAATCAAATTTTTAATATCAAAATTATGCCGTTTGTTGAAATTTATGTATCTAGGGATGATTGGGTATTGTTAGTGAATCGTCATTCATTAAATTTTAATCGATTTTTGAATCACGGACTGAAATGGATTGATTTAATCGTCACGCCTCCATTCAACACACACACACACACACCTGTTCAAGGCTCTGTGCTTTTTCACGCTCCGCCTCTTTCTCCACCTCCTTCTCTGCTCGTCGCTCGGCAACTGACGTAGTCTTCAGGGCCAGGAAGTCAAAGGTCATCCACTCATCTCTCTGCTGAAGGGCCAAACATTAAACAAGGAGTGTGAGTGAAAGATCTGAGTGTATACACACACACACACTTCACTGACAAATACACTGATAAAGAAAGCATCAAAAACACTTAGAGTGTGCACTTGATGTTCATCTCTCTCTCAAACTCACACTCCCCTAACCTGCAGCTGAAGTTGAGAATGGGTCATTCCATGTCAATTCACACACCCTCCCCAGTGACACCTCTTCAATTTGCCTGATATTTATTTTATTAGTGCCTTATGATGTCAAAAGAAAGAATCAAAAAATTTTAGCTTCCTAGCTGGAACGGTTTTTGAATTTTGGCCCTTCAAAGTTTGGGTGCCACGCCCATTTTTTGGGGTCCGGGAATTGCGCACTTAATTTGCAAGCATTTTTGGAGGCCCCTATCTTTTGTTCTAAGGGGGATATAGACCTGTAAATTGCTATATCTATGTATTCTGGCCCTGTCTATCAGATTCTGCACCTAAAAATAGCACAGGTTTACTAACTTTATAGATATTAACCCCTTAAAAGTGGATTTTTTTAATGACACAATTTTTTTGACATTTTGGGGGTCCATATCTTGGAAAGTTTTTATGTTGATGGGGTTTCAACTGATTCATCATCATATCTGGGAACTCTACTGTGTACTTAGAGAGTTTCAGGGCACTCAGAGCTTTGGTGGGGGTACAGGAGGGCCCCAAATATGGCTTCGGGACAAAATTACCATTTGGTACGCCCTACTTCAGGCCATTAGTTGGCCATGTGGGCACATGATGACCGGAATGAGCCTTTAACCCTATCAACAGACACCTTTTATCAAACTTTTAAGCCAATAAAAACTTTGATTATCCAACTCCTTCAATATAAACTAAGCATTTGTATATGGTACTGTTTTTGCATATTTTCTGAAAAATCCTAAGTCTGGAAAGTAGGTCAACTGTTGTTTTGACTGCCTATTCATGTTTAAGGTAGTAAAAGCACACCCATATAGTGATTTTAATCTATGGGAAGATTATTTATACCCAATACCCCATTAGTTATATTGACAATTACAAGGGATAAACCCTTATATATATTTTCCCCTTTTTACTAATTGATATGCTAATTTTCCCCACATGAGTGGCTAGGGGCCCCTTCCCCTTTTCTTGAAAAAAAAAACCTGATGAGTCTAGGTTTAACTTCCAGATCGGATGTCAGAACAAATGTAGTAAAGCAACCTGGATGTTTTTCTTGGGATCATCCCCTTGTTTGCATCTTTCCCTTTCCTGTTTGAAAGATGCATTTAACTATTAAGTGTATAGTGGTCAGAGTTTGGTTGGCTACAGGGAAAGGTGTCAAATGTAAAAAAAAAAAAAAACAGCATCGTGAAACAGCCAGGAAAGGGTTTATCCCTTGTAATTGTCAATATAACTAATGGGGTATTGGGTATAAATAATCTTCCCATAGATTAAAATCACTATATGGGTGTGCTTTTACTACCTTAAACATGAACAGGCAGTCAAAACAACAGTTGACCTACTTTCCGGACTTAGGATTTTTCAGAAAATATGCAAAAACAGTACCATATACAAATGCTTAGTTTATATTGAAGGAGTTGGATAATCAAAGGTTTTATTGGCTTAAAAGTTTGATAAAAGGTGTCTGTTGATAGGGTTAAAGGCTCATTCCAGTCATCATGTGCCCACATGGCCAACTAATGGCCTGAAGTAGGGCGTACCAAACGGTAATTTTGTCCCGAAGCCATATTTGGGGCCCTCCTGTACCCCCACCAAAGCTCTGAGTGCCCTGAAACTCTCTAAGTACACAGTAGAGTTCCCAAATATGATGATGAATCAGTTGAAACCCCATCAACATAAAAACTTTCCAAGATATGGACCCCCAAAATGTCAAAAAAATTATTGTGTCATTAAAAAAATCCACTTTTAAAGGGTTAATATCTATAAAGTTAGTAAACCTGTGCTATTTTTAGGTGCAGAATCTGATAGACAGGGCCAGAATACATAGATAGCAATTTACAGGTCTATATCCCCCTTAGAACAAAAAATATGGGCCTCCAAAAATGCTTGCAAATTAAGTGTGCAATTCCCGGACCCCAAAAGTGGGCGTGGCACCCAAACTTTGAAGGGCCATAACCCAAAAAACGTTCGAGCTAGGAAGCTAAAATTTTGGATTCTTACATTTGACATCATAAGGCACTACGAAAATAAAAATCAGGCAAATTGAAGAGGTGTCACTGGGGAGGTTTTGGGCATTTGTGTGAAGTGACAGGGAATGACTGGAATCCTAAATGGCTCCCTGATCCCTAGCCTATCATGAGCACTACGTAGTAAGCTAATCTACACAGCAGATTCAGCAACGATCACAAACACCAACAGTCTCACTGTGGTGAATTTGCTGTGGGCGTGTCTCAATCCACACATTCTGTTCACTATGTAGGCCACATAAACAAAATACACCTCACCATCATCAGTCTTGATCACAAAATGGCAGACTAAAGAAACAGAGCACTGTTTGTGGTTTGGAACAGAGCACGTGCTCTCTGGAAAACCAGGATGAAGTAGCGCACGCGCGCACACACACACACCAAAGATTTACTTACTTGGCCACTATTGGTCGAGATACTCGTGGTCTGAGCCTGGTCCGCGACCTTCCATGCTTTCTCTGCACTTCCGGTTGGGGGCGGAGCTTCCACCCAATCATCAGAGTCCTGTAAACAATCAGCATGGAAACACAACTTACATGTAAACAAACACCAAAGGTATATGACAAAGAAGACTTGTAAACAACAAACATTAAAATGTTTTTAAACAATGACCACATAAGTGGATCAGATAAACACTTAGCACCAGGGACGCAAAGTAAAAACACAATACAAGCAGGCTGACAAACGCTGAAGGTGAACATGAAAAATATAAACGACCAATTACCAAAGAGGCACAATAGATGCTAATAAAACAAGTAAACAATCAATCAATCAGTGAGGAGACAGAATAAAGCTGGACGAGTCGGATCCGACCTCAGAGCTATCGGACGAGCGATCGCCCTGGGATTTCAACTTCTCTTTCTTCACTTTCTTCTTCTTCTCCTTTTTCTTTTTGGATTTCTCCTTTTTCTTTTTCTTGCTTTTCACAGAATGGTCCTGAAAAACAACAACAACGTAATTGAAAGGCGGGGCTTCAGTTAGGGCTGCTCGATATTGGAAAAAAATCAATATCACGATTTTTTCAGTAAATATCGATATCGCGATTTTTAAAACGATATTTATACACCTTTTTTTAAAGCCCTGATCATCAACACCTGAGGCACCGGGCCACATTTTTATAGTACAGGCCTCATAGGCTACCTGTCAACCCTTCCCGTTGTACCCTGAAACGCCTTTTACTTAAACTATTTACTGTGCAAGCGCGTACTTTGCATAGGTCCTATAGCCTGCACAAGGCTCACGTTCTCCTCACTCAACATTTCCGATCACAGAGGATGGAGCCAGCGCTGGTATTACCAGTGATTACTGCGTAATGTCCACACTGGCTCGTAGCCAGCCAAGGATAAAATCTCTCTCTCACACACACACACTACAACGTAAGCTTGTGTGTTGTTAAGACACCAACATTAAACACGCACAATATAGAGACAAGTCCTTAAGAATTAACATACATGAAAATAGGCTTCTCTTCCTTCATCTTCCAAATGTGGACTCCGCTATCTTTTTGGCATGTCAGCATTGAAATACCATTTGCAGAGATATTTCACTCGCCATTAGGAAAAGTAAAAGCAACACATGATTAGGGCTACATGATTAGCAGGGGGACACCGTTTTAAGCGCACGGAATTTTAAAAACAATGTAATTACATCTGAGTCCGTCTACATCGCGCAATAAACCCGTCCTTAGCAGAACCTACTTCAAAGCATGATGCTAGCTGCAGATGCACAAGTCAAAATCAAATGAACCCAAGTAAACATGCCGCGGCGGGCAACATTAATAACCAAATTGCCTTACCTTAAAACGCTGCCTTGACCACAGGACGACTCGCAATTATTCCACTTAAATCCACACGGTTTAACACATCTAACACAGCTAGCAAGCTGGATATGTGCTAATATTGTTGTGCTTGTTTTCTTCCGTAGATGCCATTTTTACATTACCCAGTCCCACATCCAAAAATATGACGTAAATATATGTTAATTGTATTATTATAACTATTAGCAAGCAAATCAAACAACATATTAACAAATCAATATATCAAATCACCCGACACGTATGAAAACAGAAGAACTGATTTTTTACTGTTGCGGAGATATCGCGGGAGTAGAATGGATGCAAGGCTACGGTGTGCCTTAGGGGACAGAAGGGTTCGTTTTACCTTACTGTCACGTCAATGTTATTGTTGTTTTATTGCCATTATAGAAATATTGTGCACGTCCCTTTCGACAAATGACAAAAAATCGTTTCATATCGATATTATTAATTTTGATATCGTTTGACACCAATATCGATATCGTGATAAAAATACGATATATTGCACAGCTCTAGCTTCAGTGGAGAGGGGCGGGCAGAACGCTAAGAAAATTCTGCTAAGGAAAAAATAAATAAATAAAATAAAGAAATAAATACTGGTTGTCCACTTATGTAGATCCAGAATTTTTTACAATATTTCAACGACATTTTTCATAGTTAGAAACCTGCACTACTGTCAGAGCTGCCGTGATGGAAAATTCATCAACACCTTCTGACCAATCAGATTCAAGAGCACTAAGAGTATTATATAAACTGTTAGAATGACACTGTTAGGAGCATTACCGTTGACTAGTTAATCAGCAGTACTTTAGTATGTTATTACATTCATAACACACACACACACACACCTCACTGATCTGCTGCAGCCGCTGCTCAACATCTGGGAGCATCCAGGTGTCTTCACCGCGAGCCTTCCTCTGCTGCTCTCTCCACTCGGCTTCCTCATACTGACGCTTGGCCTAGAGAGAGAGAGGGGATGATAAAGGTTTCGTTTTAAACAGGCTCCTGAAGCCTTTCCTTTGTCGTAGTGTGCGTTTAGTCTGCTGCTGAGGTCACACTGGGCTCCAACACTTTCTAAATAATTCTAGCTCTCTTCAGCGAGTCAGAACATTTGGCACAACTCACCAATAAGATTCTCTTTCTGCTCACACTTGTTTTTTAATTTTTTTAATTTTCAGACCGCGGAAATTGGTTCATGACGTCGTACAAATCCTCTCACTTTTCATACAGATGCTGGAAGGAGGCCTCTAGAGATGAGAGTCTAGATCTGACTCCACATATAACTCCAATTTCCAATAAATAAAACATATATACACACAGTGCTGAGCGTAAATGAGTACACCCCCTTTGAAAAGTAACATTTTAAACAATATCTCAATGAACACAAACAATTTCCAAAATGTTGACAAGACAAAGTTTAATATAACATCTGTTTAACTTATAACGTGAAAGTAAGGTTAATAATATAACTTAGGGTGTATTCAGACCAGGACAGTTCGATAGTTCACTTGCTTTGGTCCGAACCAAATGTTTTTTTTTTATTTTTTCATTTTGGTGCGGTTCGCTTTCACACTGTACATTTTAGTAAGCGGACCAAAATCTGTCAACAAAGCCACGCGCCCTGAGGTCATTCAGCTATTGGTCAGAGACGACACGCGCACAAAGCGTTAAGTTCAAAAGTAGTCATGGAGGCTTTCCGTGCTGTTATTCTTTTTAATGTCATCAAAGCTGTATGTTTTTCCAGTTTTTACTGTTTTCACAATTGTGCGATTACTATGCTGTTGTACAAGTAATTTATCAACGACGACGACAAAGGGCAAGGCGGCTACGGAGGATAGCGCTGATGAGCGCACATCATGTTGTGACAGTTCTGGCTCTTCACGCAAGACGGAGGAGGTATGTGTCGGGATATTCGCCTTATCCATCGTAATAGATGAATTTCTTTTTTGCGACACTAGTACCGCCACTTTTTGAAAGAATGTCCCTGATTTGAATGTAGGTCTGACGGAGTTTCTTCACTTTTAGCCGACATTGTTCTGGGGAGCGCGTGAACCCCTTCTCCTTCATTTTCTCACTGAATACAGCAAACACGTCGGCATTTTTGTGTGTTCTCTCCAAAAGCTCAGATATGTGGACATCTGCCCATATATCCACAAGGGTACGCGTTTCTTCCTCGGCCCACGTTTGCCCCCTACTCATTTTTTGTACTCTGTAGTCTAGCCTACCACTGGTCTGAATGACTGAACGACTGTTGTAAGGTTCCCTTGACAACCGAAACAGTGTTTGCACTTTGCGGTGGAGTGTCAAGACTCTGTTTCCCATAATGCTCGACAAATGACGGAAGCTCCCGAGGTACAAAAAAGCAAAACTGTCGGATTAGGTCCGGTCTGCTTTCACACCTCCAAAAGGTCCGCACCAGAGTTCCTTTGGTCCGGACCGAGTCCGACCTTGCAGCTCGGTCTCGGTCCGCTTGTTTGGTCCGGACCAGAGTTCGGTGGTTTGTATCCAGACCAACCCAAAAGGTCCGGACCAAGGGAAATTTGGTTCGTTCGGTCCGGACCAAACAATGTAGGTGTGAATACGCCCTTAGATTACACATTTTTCAGTTTTACTCAAATTTAGGTGGTGCAAAAATGAGTACACCCCACTGAAAGTCTCTGGAGCAAAGCTAAACTGTAGACTACAAATGTCTAATTCAACAAGAATACAATCGTAGGTGAGTCTAATTAGTCATTACACAGATATCCAGCAGACAGTGGACTATAAAAGGGTGTTACTTAAAGAAAACCCCTTCCCATTTCATGCTGTCAGCAAGCGCACCACATGGAAGAGAAATGACAGAAGACCTGAGAAAGAAAATAATTTCTTTCCACCACAAAGGTGAAGGCTACAAGAAGATCAGCAAAGCTTTACTTATCAGTCAGAATACTGTAGCAAAAGTGGTGCAAAAATTTAAGAAAGATGGGACTGCAACCATCTCACAAAGACGTCCAGGTCGTCCACGGAAGTTAACGCCTCGACAGGAGCGTCTTCTGATGAGAAGGGCTGAAGAAAATCGGCATGCAAGTTCACTGCAGTTATCTAAAGAAGTAGAAAGCCAAACTGGGGTGACTATTTCCCGTGACACAATACGGCGTACACTGCAGAGGAATGGCATGCATGGATGCCGTCCACGAAAGAAGCCTCTCCTAAAGCCCAGGCACAAAAAAGCCCGCCTAGAGTTTGCCAGGGCCCATGCTGACAAAGATGAAGACTACTGGGACTCTATACTCTGGAGTGACGAGACCAAGATGAATGTTTTTGGAACTGATGGCTTCAAAACTGTATGGCGTCGCAAAGGTGAGGAATACAAAGAAAACTGCCTGGTGCCTACAGTGAAACATGGTGGTGGCAGTGTCCTTATGTGGGGCTGCATGAGTGCTGCTGGTGTCGGGGAGCTGCATTTCATTGATGGCATCATGAATTCACAGATGTATTGCTCTATACTGAAAGAGAAGATGCTACCATCACTCCGTGCCTTTGGTCGTCGTGCACTTTTCCAACATGACTAAACACACATCTAAGGCCACTGTTGGATTTCTGAAGAAGAACAGGGTGAAAGTGATTCAGTGGCCAAGTACGTCTCCTGATCTGAACCCAATCAAACACCTATGGGGAATTCTGAAGAGACAGGTTGAGCATCACTCTCCATCCAGCATCCAGTCACTAAAAGAGGTCGTTGTTGAAGAATGGAAAAAGATTGATGTTGCAAAATGTCTCCAACTTGTTCATTCCATGCCTAAAAGACTTGGTGCTGTCATTAAAAATCATGGAGGCCATACAAAGTACTAGATGTAGTAGTTTTTGTTGTGGGGTGTACTCATTTTTCCACACCCTAATTTGAGTAAAACTGAAAAATGTGTAATCCAAGTTATATTATTAACCTTACTTTTTCATGTTATACAACCCTGATTCCAAAAAAGTTGGGACAAAGTACAAATTGTAAATCAAAACGGAATGCAATAATTTACAAATCTCAAAAACTGATATTGTATTCACAATAGAACATAGACAACATATCAAATGTCGAAAGTGAGACATTTTGAAATTTCATGCCAAATATTGGCTCATTTGAAATTTCATGACAGCAACACATCTCAAAAAAGTTGGGACAGGGGCAATAAGAGGCTGGAAAAGTTAAAGGTACAAAAAAGGAACAGCTGGAGGACCAAATTGCAACTCATTAGGTCAATTGGCAATAGGTCATTAACATGACTGGGTATAAAAAGAGCATCTTGGAGTGGCAGCGGCTCTCAGAAGTAAAGATGGGAAGAGGATCACCGATCCCCCTAATTCTGTGCCGACAAATAGTGGAGCAATATCAGAAAGGAGTTCGACAGTGTAAAATTGCAAAGAGTTTGAACATATCATCATCTACAGTGCATAATATCATCAAAAGATTCAGAGAATCTGGAAGAATCTCTGTGCGTAAGGGTCAAGGCCGGAAAACCATACTGGGTGCCCGTGATCTTCGGGCCCTTAGACGGCACTGCATCACATACAGGCATGCTTCTGTATTGGAAATCACAAAATGGGCTCAGGAATATTTCCAGAGAACATTATCTGTGAACGCAATTCACCGTGCCATCCGCCGTTGCCAGCTAAAACTCTATAGTTCAAAGAAGAAGCCGTATCTAAACATGATCCAGAAGCGCAGACGTCTTCTCTGGGCCAAGGCTCATTTAAAATGGACTGTGGCAAAGTGGAAAACTGTTCTGTGGTCAGACGAATCAAAATTTGAAGTTCTTTATGGAAATCAGGGACGCCGTGTCATTCGGACTAAAGAGGAGAAGGACGACCCAAGTTGTTATCAGCGCTCAGTTCAGAAGCCTGCATCTCTGATGGTATGGGGTTGCATTAGTGCGTGTGGCATGGGCAGCTTACACATCTGGAAAGACACCATCAATGCTGAAAGGTATATCCAGGTTCTAGAGCAACATATGCTCCCATCCAGACGACGTCTCTTTCAGGGAAGACCTTGCATTTTCCAACATGACAATGCCAAACCACATACTGCATCAATTACAGCATCATGGCTGCGTAGAAGAAGGGTCCGGGTACTGAACTGGCCAGCCTGCAGTCCAGATCTTTCACCCATAGAAAACATTTGGCGCATCATAAAACGGAAGATACAACAAAAAAGACCTAAGACAGTTGAGCAACTAGAATCCTACATTAGACAAGAATGGGTTAACATTCCTATCCCTAAACTTGAGCAACTTGTCTCCTCAGTCCCCAGACGTTTACAGACTGTTGTAAAGAGAAAAGGGGATGTCTCACAGTGGGAAACATGGCCTTGTCCCAACTTTTTTGAGATGTGGTGTTGTCATGAAATTTAAAATCACCTAATTTTTCTCTTTAAATGATACATTTTCTCAGTTTAAACATTTGATATGTCATCTATGTTCTATTCTGAATAAAATATGGAATTTTGAAACTTCCACATCATTGCATTCCGTTTTTTATTTACAATTTGTACTTTGTCCCAACTTTTTTGGAATCGGGGTTGTAAGTTAAACAGATGTTATATTAAACTTTGTCTTGTCAACATTTTGGAAATTGTTTATGTTCATTGAGGTATTGTTTAAAATGTTACTTTTCAAAGGGGGTGTACTCATTTACACTGAGCACTGTTTATATATATTAAAAAAAAAAAAGTCATTTCACTCAAAAACGTCACACTGAGGAAGATAAATGCGTCTGAATTTCTGGTTTGTGTTGACCAAGCACAGAGCTAGTCTGCTTGTTGTGCGTGTGTGTTGTTGGAAGTACATGACGTCACATTCATTCTCATCACTGGTGTTTGTGTGAGTGTGTAAAGCTAACACAGCTGGAAGGGAGATAACAGCACATCACTAAGATTTAAAAAAAAAAAAAGTGTGTAAACGACACATCACAAGTACGAGCTGTTCACGAAAGAGTCGGCTCTTTGAATCAGTTCTTTGATTCAGTTCTTAAAGGAGATACGGAGAACCATGGCCTCACTTTTCGTTTATAAATGCCTTGAGACCTCAAGAATGGCACAGGAATAGTTTTCAGCGTTAACAATAAATCTAATATAGTAATTTTTACAATTAAAATGATTCATATAGGTAGCGGTCTGAGTGAATGACCTTGACACGTGTGACGTCACAGCAGGAAGTCTATCGGTCTCATCGCCATTTCCGCTATACTAAAACACAGAGCAACTCTGATCCTCCATTTTGAGCTAATTTATCACCATGCCACGTACATGTGTTGCTGGCGGGTGCAGCAACATGACAGAAAGTGGATTTATGTTGCATTCATGGCTCAAGAATGTTCAAACTGCAAAGATTTGGACGCGTTTTGCGAGAAGTTCACGGGCACATTTGGCACCTACGAAGTGGTCTCTCCTCTGCTCTGCACATTTTACTGAAGACTCGTACTTTACTGATCTGTTGAGGAGCGTTGGCTATAAGCCCGGACTGAAAGAGGGTGCAGTACCAACAATAAAGGGAAAAGAAAACTATAAGAAAAGGAAGGTAAGTTCAGTTGCACCAGTCCTCCTGGAGCGTGAACCAAGGGTTGTTGGTAAAACCCGTGACGGAATGGGACGTGACATATTATTGCTCGGGCAGTGACCTCCCCGCGGTTGTTGCTAAAACCAGTGACGTTCTGTCCCGGGTTTTAGTAATTGCCTGAGCCGAGCAGTAATGGCGGAGTACTCAGTATGGAGAATGAGTGGACCAGCCGTCTGATTTCTCTGCTGGATATGCTTACCTCAGCAGCAATATCTCACCCTTATGTGGAAGAAGTGAATGAACAGAGAACTGAACGAACAACTGAAAGTCAGATTGTTTCAAAACAAATCGGCCACAAGAAGCGAGAACACAGACGGGTAAGAAAGGACTCTCATTTGGATACAAAACAATAAAAACACGTTGTTTACCTGCATTTAGATTAATACATGTAACTTGTATTGTGTGTTTAAGTTACCGGTATAAGGTTATTTAATCTGATTATTTAATTAGCCTTTTACGTTTTATCAGTGAAAATGCATGCATGTACATGTATGTTGCATAAGTTATAACACCTATCCTGTTTTAATGAGAGTCAACCCACAATCAGTGAAGTCAAATCAGTCTTAGTTGAGCAAGTCCGTAACGGTATTTCTTACTTTCACCGTAAAGTTTTATTTATATGACTTTGGTCTATAGCTGTAAAAGGCCTCGGCCTTAAAACCGGTTACCGCAGTGACGTCGTGCACTCAGGGCTGGCTGGCTGGCTCAGCGGGGCAGCTCGAATGCCAACTTTGCGGTCGATTTCAACTCTCGAAAATTATATTTTTATTCCCATTTATGCAGAATAAATGGGAATAAAAATATATATTTCAGAGAGTTATTATTTTTAAATACGTTTCTGAGTGCATAGTCAAGGATGGAGATACTATCCACTCAGAAACGTATTTAAAAATAGAGTCGATTCATTTAGGTGAACCCTCAGCATCATTACATGATACACAAGCCATTTTTGGAAGATACAGGCAACGCCGTTACCCCTGCAGGGTAATTTAATCAAAATGCTTCTGTGGAAACCTCTTTCAAAAAATCCGAGCTATTTGTTAGAGAGAACAGTTTGATTCTTGGCTGCGTGCGTGAGGCAGCAGCATGACAGGGAGGATAGCTTGAAGATGTACTGTATGAAGTCAGGTTTATTGGGGAAAATTAGAGCTTCAAGCACCAAAGATGATTTAAGGGCCGAAACAGTCATGGGGGAGGCACACTCAGAGCCCCGACTGTCCCCGTGCACATCAGACAGTGTCAGTAATTGCTGGGTTTCAGTCATGTGACTTTCCTTAGCGGTTTTACCAGAAGTGAAATAGCTGGTGGTCTAAACGGCTGCCGAAGTGCAAACAACTAGCGATAACTTATCAGAGTACGCTCGTAATCTAGAGGCCACTGCTGGCTTTAGATATATTCAGAAGATCGCTATGTGCAATGGAATCGACCCCTACAGTCTGGGAAAGAAGGATTTTGTCATACGATCTTGAAAACGACCCTTCAGTCGAGTTCCCCGACATCTCGAACTATCTGGTGTTGCAGACGTCCTTCTACACCGCAAAACAGATGAAAGCGTGGAAGAGTATGGAGGCTTACAGCTTTTTCGTATGTGTTTGGGTAAAGGACCTCGGGATCAAGTTGCTGCTGAATGAATCCTGTATTGCTTTTGCCTGTGTAAGTATGGGGTTTTTTTTTTAAGCTTTTCTTTACAATGAAGCGCTGCAAGTTGAAGTGTAAACAAACAACAGTTGGCTTGATTCTGACTTGTGTTGGCTCTTATCTATCAGCTAAATCATTCACAAAGATCATCAGAAACCCCTTTAAAGACCTGGATCTTAGTTAAACAGGACGGAGAAGTGATCACGGCGCATTGTAACTGTACGGCTGGGGAAGAATTTTGTCGCAACCTTCATGCATATGGACTTTGTGAGGAGTGAACAAAGAAACAGCTGGGGACTTTAGCGCTTCGGGACTAAAAAAGTACCGTAAAATAACGACACATAGCAAGAAAAGTACTTGGAAAACACTAAGGACGTAGCTGAGAGGGAAATACAAACCTTTCACCAAGTGATCACTGCAAACTCGAGCGTGCTTCGACTCGGCTCCGTTCGATTTCAGGGAGAGGTTCGAAAGCCACCTTTCTCGACGTCTTTTTGTGAAATCCTGTGTTCGTTCACCCTTTTTCATTAGTTCACAGGGAACCCTGAAGAAACTTTTATCAGTTTCACGGTTTGATCGATTCAAACAACCTAAAACAACGCAAGCGTAAGGCATTTTTCATGCGAGTAATGCACCTTCTCCGTACAAACGCTTTGTCGACTGAGCTTTGGTCGACCACCAGCTGAAGTTCTGAATAACTAATGAGGCGGATGTGACGTCACGTGAAACCCAGGAATACAGGGGTCGGTTAAAAAAAGGCTGCTCCAACTTCACAAGATAATCTTTGACATCTTTATTACTGATTTCTGCACTGTTCTTTTTAAAATTTATGGAGTTCATTCAGTTTCTGTTTCCTTATCATCATCATCATCATCATCATCATCCATAATGTCTGAGGAAACTGAGGCATTTCAATTGACTTAAATAATCACAAGTAAAATGAATCATCAGTTTAATAAAAACGTATAATTTCTCACTCACATATCGCTCCTTTAGCGCCACAAAGACACCGGTTCTAATCTACATTAGGGAAGCGACCGAAGGAAGCTATGTTTCAGGGCTATAGCCCCTGGGTATTTTCGCCTTCAAAAAAAAACTAAGAGATTAATAGAAAGCAACTGACTTGGATGTCATCTGGGATTTTGAACGTTGTAATATAATAACGTAGGTTAGAACTGGTATCTTTGTGGTGCTAAAGGAGAGACGTGCGAGTGAGAAATTATACATTTTTCATTAAACTGATGATTCATTTTACTAGCGATTATTTAAGTCAACTGACACATGCCTCAGTTTCCTCAGACATTATGGGTGTTGATAATAATAAGGAAATAGAAATAAACTCCATAAATTTAAAAGAGCAGTGCAGAAATCAGTAAAAAAGATGTCATGACCTTTGAATGCATGTGGGTGATAATATTATCTTGTAAATTTAGATATAACCTCCCCAACCTATCGATGCCAATCTCCCTGAAAAAAAAATAAAAAATACAAGCCCAGACAGCCCTTCACTGTTGGTTGTTCCCAGTGTATTCTCGACTCTGTTCAATTGCAAATCAAGTTTTGTGTTGAAGTAAAGGCTAAAGGGAGTCCTAATACCTCTTTTGAATAATTCCATGCTAAAATAACCTTAAAAAGGGCACATCTTGGGTAAATTCAGGAGCGAGATCAGTGTAATTCTCCCATTTTATAATAAACTTTGGTCAAATATCTGTTACATTTTGTGCAATTTTTTTACCTTGCACAATACCAGAAAAATTCAGTTGAAATCAGGCCATTTGAGGCGAATTGGTCCGCCTCTGAAAAAACTTGGCATTTGGATTTCCCGGCAAACATTGATTTTCGTGATGGTAAACAAGGATCGAGTGGACTTCAGTGGCAACTATGATATTGAATTTACACTTTGTTGAATTAATTCAGTATCTTATGCCGCTTTTCCACTACAAACGCGGCTGAGCCGTGCCGTGCTGAGTCGAGCTGAGCGGGGCTGTTGGAGTTGCATTTCGACTACAACCGCGCTGAACCGTGCTGGCTGGAAGTGGGTGGACACATTGGGTGGAGTTAGCGAAAGTGGGTGGACGTCACGTGATGTCGTTAAGCAGCGCAAACAGTGACATCAGTGACAGTGGCAGAACAAGTCAGAGCCGGGCCGGGGGCGGGGCAAATGACCGGGCACTTTATTAAAGCTTATCATAACATCATTTTAGGCTACAAAATGTCAGCAACTGCGGTGTTTACCAATTTCAACACTACCGGGTGCAACTATGTTATTTAGTACATCAAGTCCTTCAAACGAACATGTAACTCAGAAACAAAAAACATTAGGATACTGTACATGGCTCATAATAAAACATCAATAGCCTATACTGCGCACATTATTTGAAGGGCATACGAATGAGCGCTCAGAGTGGTGACAGGAAGAGTCAGAAATAAAAGGAGGGCGGTGCAAACCTCACTGAATGCACTGGGTTTACCAATTTCAACACTACGGGGTGCAACTATGTTATTTTGTACATTAAGTCCTTCAAACGAACATGTAACTCAGAAACAAAAAAACATTAGGTGACATACTGTACATGGCTCATAATAAAACATCAATAGCCTACTGCGCGCATTATTTGAAGGGCATACGGCGAGCCTTGCGCTCCGCGAACTCGTCCACGATGCTCTGTATGTCACTGATTCAGTGAGCTTTTAAGCAGTAGTCTCACGACCCGAATAGTAAACAATAAACATGGATGACATGGAGTCGTTAGTGTTGCTGGTCTTGGTTCTGTGGCTTGTTGTCACCGACAACGCCAACAGATACTGGCAAGAGCGTATAGATGAGGCGAGGCGCATAAGGCTTCAGAAATTCTCGTAATTCGTAATTCTTCTTCTTCCGGGTTTGCGGTGTTTACAGATCCCAGCGCGCTCGCGGGGCGTGTGTGGGCATGTGAGGACACGCCTCCTCACCAATCAGTGCACAGGGGAGTGTCTGCTCACGCCCCCAGCCTCAGTCGGCACGGCTTGGCTCGCTTCAGCCCCACTCCAAAACGGTGCGAGTTTTAGGGGCTAAGCAGGGCTGAAACGAGCTGAGTCGTGCTGGTTTTTGGTAGTCGAAACGCGAGCCGTGTCGGGCTGAAGTGAGCTGAAGTGAGCTGAAAAAGGGTAGTGGAAAAGGGCCAATAGTCACCACTGAAGTCCACTCGATCCTTGTTTACCGTCAATGGATCGGTCACTCGTCAAACAGTCCGCCAGAACCCGAGTAGGGAATGGCTGAGCGTAGCTGTCAGTCAAACACAAGTTAGCCAATGGGAATGCATTCCTGGACAGCCCACCCACACGTGAAGTTTGTGCCAAAACTGCAAGCAAAATGTCAGGGAGCGCAAACGAGAAAGCTGGAATCGCAACCAAAATAAATTACGTCAAACAAAACTGAGAAAGACGCGGAACAAAAATAAAAGGTTTCTGAAGAGTAATAGACTGATATTTTGCACGATTACACAAATAATTTGTTTGCCAGTCTAAAAAAATTGACTTTTTGTTTTTTTGTATTTTGATTTGTCGTTTTTGTTCGATATTTCAAAAGTATTGTATGAACATTTTGGCACAAAATTGATTCCATAGGCATCCATTAGAGTCTGGAGTGGAGCCCAAATTTTATCTGTAATGGAGAGGCCGAGCTGGATCTACACAAATATTTGAACCGCGCCAGTTTGGTTGTATAAATCTGTAGTAAATCCTCTTTTAGTTGGTAACTAAGAAAAAATACAGACTAAGAAAAAGTACTTATTGGATTTGATTTTTCAAGGAAAAAAGTGGAGGAGAATATTTTTCAGAACCCAGGGGAACCCTGTCAAGTGTATTCAGCAAAGCCATCATTTACAATATTTTGTAGCATGGAATGCCAAGTAATGTTACTTTAATTCTAGTGAAACAATGTCAGTTATATGAACAATCGCTGCTCAAAATATCCCAAACTGTCCAGTTTACAAAACAGGAAAAATGACAAAAAGCCATTTAGGAAATGAAAGAGTCGATTCATATTGGTGAGCCGAATCAAATGATCTGACTCACTCAAGAGTCGGAGTTCCCATCACTTCTGTAGGCTCTGTGATGCTACTAATAACACACACTAATGATCATTAGTTTAATACTGCATTTACACAGGAAGCAAAAAAGGAATCTCAAATGACTCATTATTGGATACATTGTGCACTACATAGAATGCACGCACAACTTATTACTAAAAACCCTATTGAGTAATACACTTATTTAGAATATGGGGAGATTATTATTATTATTATTATTATTAATTCCACACAGGACACTTGTATATAGAGTAATTAGCAATTTACATTCTGCTAAAAACATTAGCCGTTCAAGCGAGATTTACTTTTTCATGAAAGCTCGGGTTTCTGCGTGTAATAAATCTTAATTATAACAAAACATATGTATTAAACCTGTTATAAATTCAAGTTTACCTTTCGGAGGATTTCCTCACGAGCTTTGCGCTTTAATTCTCTTTTCTCCTCGATGCTACCTGCGCTTTCAAACCCACCCGTGTAAGCCGCCATGACACTGCCGGAAAATGAGACGCGAGGTGCCGCAAACACGGTGCGGTGCAGTGTCGTAAAAACATCGTGTAATCTTTCCCAATACGAACAAAAACACAAAAATACAAACCAGGTATCAATTTAAGGATAAAACTGGACCATATTTCAATATGAAAACAAATGATAAATAATCTATATGTCATGGAAAAAGCAAAGTAAACACAATTAGTACTTTTTTGATAACAGTAGGCAACAATTTTGAATAATTTGGGGTGGGTTGTTTTTTTTTTTCCAAATTAGATTTATCCATCCATTATCTGTAGCTGCTTTATCCTGTTCTACAGGGTCGCAGGCAAGCTGGAGCCTATCCCAGCTGACTACGGGCGAAAGGCGGGGTACACCCTGGACAAGTCGCCAGGTCATCACAGGGCTGACACATAGACACAGACAACCATTCACACTCACATTCACACCTACACTCAATTTAGAGTCACCAGTTAACCTAACCTGCATGTCTTTGGACTGTGGGGGAAACCAGAGCACCCGGAGGAAACCCACGCGGACACGGGGAGAACATGCAAACTCCACACAGAAAGGCCCTCGCCGGCCACGGGGCTCGAACCCGGACCTTCTTGCTGTGAGGTGACAGTGCTAGCCACTACATCACTGTACCGCCCCCAAATGAGATTTATTCAAGACTTATTTATTTTTAAAGAATAGAATCTATGCTTATAGACAATATATTTATGCTACATTCATAATTATGTGCATTAATTTCAAAAGGCTCTGCATCCAAAGAATCAGAGTCAGAATCAAGTTTATTGCCAAGTCTGTTCTCACATACAAGGAATTTGCTTTGGTAATTGGTACTTGAACAGTAAAGATAGAAAAAGTTTAGTAAAAATAAAAAGTAGCTATATACACTGAACAAAAATATAAACGCAGCGGTCCATATTTTCATCTCATCTCATTATCTCTAGCCGCTTTATCCTTCTACAGGGTCGCAGGCAAGCTGGAGCCTATCCCAGCTGACTACGGGCGAAAGGCGGGGTACACCCTGGACAAGTCGCCAGGTCATCACAGGGCTGACACATAGACACAGACAACCATTCACACTCACATTCACACCTACGGTCAATTTAGAGTCACCAGTTAACCTAACCTGCATGTCTTTGGACTGTGGGGGAAACCGGAGCACCCGGAGGAAACCCACGCGGACACGGGGAGAACATGCAAACTCCACACAGAAAGGCCCTCGCCGGCCCCGGGGCTCGAACCCAGGACCTTCTTGCTGTGAGGCGACAGCGCTAACCACTACACCACCGTGCCGCCCGGTCCATATTTTATGAAATACAAATGTTCAGATAGAAATTCATTTTCATTTTTATTTTCTATGTGCCCGAGCCCAGTCCAGACGAGAACGTCATCGCCCAGCAGTCAGGTCCAATCCTCGATGAGGTCTACGTGCATGGAGGCCAGCTTCTCTGAGTCGGTTTCTCACAGTTTGACTGCTGACCCTGCGATTGTGTCTCCCCATGGTCTCATCTGCGGTCCATGTTGCAGTCCGGCACCGATCACGCAGGTGGGTCAGACGGATATGCCGGTCTTGTGCTGGAGTGGTGACACGTGGCCTGCGTGCATGTGGCATGTTGTCTGTGGTGCCATGCTGCTGAAATCGTCGTCGGAGGTGGACTATCGTGGAATAGCACCCCCAATTGACGCCCTACAGCTCTGATGGACATTCCAGCCTGCAGCATGCCAATGGCTAGTTCCCGGTTGATTCTGGTCATCTGTGGCATCTTGACATTTGAACATTTTTGTCATTTTAGGGTGGCCTTTTATTGGCCCCACATAAAGGATGGTCATGACATGCATTACTCACTGAAATTTTTGTCTGCAATGGTCACACCCGACTGGATCATGGATTATCTCAAGTCTGGGCACTGCTCAGAACTTGAGTAGAGGGACTTTTTTTTTTTCAAAAAATGTTTACTGGTATGCTATACTATCATTTGATGTGGGCAGAAAAAAAAATCAGTATCAGATGTACAAAATAAATAAAATCTTTAGGTGCTGCGTTTATATTTTTGTTCAGTGTACATACAGTGGCATGCAAAAGTTTGGGCACCCTTACTGAAAATGTTTGTTACTGTGAATAGTTAAGTGCCATTTCTTAATAACGTTACAAAAGGTATGTTTGGAGAAAAAAGGGTGCCAAATTCCAGGAAAAGAACACCTCTCCAACTCTGAAGCATGGGTGTGGATCGATCATGCTTTGGGGTTGTGTTGCAGCCAGTGGCACAGGGCACATTTCACTGGTCGAGGGAAGCATGGATTCGAATAAATACCAGCAAATTCTGGAAGCAAACATCACACCATCTGTAAAAAAGTTGAAGTTAAAAAGAGGATGGGTCCTACAATAAGACGATGATCCAAAACACACCTCAAAATCTACAATGGAATACCTCAAGAGGCCCAAGCTGAAGGTTTTGCCCTGGCCCTCACAGTCCCCTGACCTAAACATCATTGAAAATCTGTGGATCGATCTCAAAAGAGCAGTGCATGCAAGACAGCCCAAGAAACTTGTAGAACTGGAAGCCTTTTGCAAGGACGAATGTGTGAAAATCCCCCAGGTAAGAACTGAAAGATTATTAGCTGGCTACAAAAAGTGTTTACAAGCTGTGATACTTGCCAAAGGGGGTGTTACTAGGTATTAACCATGTAGGGTGCCCAAACTTTTGCTTCAGGCCCTTTTCCTTTTATGTCATTTTGAAAATGTAAAAGATGAAAATAAAAAATTGTTTTTGCTTAAAATATAAAGGGAATGAGTCATCTTTAACTTTATGCCTTTTGGAGATCATTTCATCTTCAGCTTGCTTAACTGTTCACAGTAACAGCAATTTTGACCAGGGGTGCCCAAACTTTTGCATACCACTGTAGAATAAGAAATAGATGAATCTGAAATATACAAATTGAAAAGTGGACATATTTAAGGGCGGTGTGCATGAGTTGTTGGAGTCTGAGCTGTACAGTATGTGCAAAAAATAGGTTACATGGTGATGAAGATGGAGAAGAGATACACTGGGGCAAAAAAGTATTTAGTCAGCCACCAATTGTGCAAGTTCTCCCACTTAAAAAGATGAGAGAGGCCTGTAATTTTCATCATAGGTACACTTCAACTATGAGAGACAGAATGGGGGGAAAGAATCCAGGAAATCACATTGTAGGAAATCACATTGTTTTTAATGAATTAATTGGTAAATTCCTTGGCAAAATAAGTATTTGGTCACCTACAAACAAGCAAGATTTCTGGCTCTCACAGACCTGTAACTTCTTTAAGAGGCTCCTCTGTCCTCCACTCGTTACCTGTATTAATGGCACCTGTTTGAACTCGTTATCAGTATAAAAGACACCTGTCCACAACCTCAAACAGTCACACTCCAAACTCCACTATGGCCAGGACCAAAGAGCTGTCAAAGGACACCAGAAACAAAATTGTAGACCTGCAGCAGGCTGGGAAGACTGAATCTGCAATAGGTAAGCAGCTTGGTGTGAAGAAATCAACTGGGAACAATTATTAGAAAATGGAAGACATACAAGACCACTGATAATCTCCCTCAATCTGGGGCTCCACGCAAGATCTCACCCCGTGGGGTCAAAATGATCACAAGAACGGTGAGCAAAAATCCCAGAACCACACAGGGGGACCTAGTGAATGACCTGCAGAGAGCTGGGACCAAAGTAACAAAGGCTACCATCAGTAACACACTACGCTGCCAGGGACTCAAATCCTGCAGTGCCAGACATGTCCCCCTGCTTAAGCCAGTACATGTCCAGGCCTGTCTGAAGTTTGCTAGAGAGCATTTAGATGATCCAGAAGAGGATTGGGAGCATGTCATATGGTCAGATGAAACCAAAATAGAACTTTTTGGTAAAAACTCAACTTGTCATGTTTGGAGGAGAAAGAATGCTGAGTTGCATCCAAAGAACACCATACCTACTGTGAAGCATGGGGGTGGAAACATCATGCTTTGGGGCTGTTTTTCTGCAAAGGGACCAGGACGACTGATCCGTGTAAAGGAAAGAATGAATGGGGCCATGTATCATGAGATTTTGAGTGAAAACCTCCTTCCATCAGGAAGGGCATTGAAGATGAAACGTGGCTGGGTCTTTCAGCATGACAGTGATCTCAAACACACCACCCGGGCAACGAAGGAGTGGCTTTGTAAGAAGCATTTCAAGGTCCTGGAGTGGCCTAGCCAGTCTCCAGATCTCAATCCCATAGAAAATCTTTGGAGGGAATTGAAAGTCCATGTTGCCCAGCGACAGCCCCAAAACATCACTGCTCTAGAGGAGATCTGCATGGAGGAATGGGCCAAAATACCAGCAACAGTGTGTGAAAACCTTGTGAAGACTTACAGAAAACGTTTGACCCCTGTCATTGCCAACAAAGGGTATATAACAAAGTATTGAGATGAACTTTTGTTATTGACCAAATACTTATTTTCCACCATAATTTGCAAATAAATTCTTTAAAAATCAGACAATGTGATTTTCTGGATTTTTTTTTTCTCATTCTGTCTCTCATAGTTGAAGTGTACCTATGATGAAAATTACAGGCCTCTCTCATCTTTTTAAGTGGGAGAACTTGCACAATTGGTGACTGACTAAATACTTTTTTGCCCCACTGTATGATAAGATTGTGTGAAAGGAAGAGGATGTGTGTCATGGGCAAGTCAGTAACCAAGCTCTGCAGTGTGAGCTGGAATGTGCAATAAAGGTTCACACAATGGAGATGTATGACATGACCTTGAAATGTGCAAAAATGCAGTTCAGAGACAAAGTGCATTAGTGTTACAGATTGGAAGTGTGAGGTTAGAGTCAGTGGGGGTCTCTGACCTTATTGATGAGACCAGCTGCAGTGGGGAAAAATCTGGCCTTATGGCATGAAGTTTTGGTTCTAATGGACCGCAACCTTCCTACCAGAGAGGAGTGGTTCAAAAAGTATGGTACATCTCAAGTTCAGGATTGAATAGCAGTGAAATTAAGCTATAGAACTGTGGTTCTGTGTGCACGTGCGCGCCCGCCCTCTGGGATGAATAGATGAGGTTTGACAAAATGGTTTCCCACACTGCACAAAACCAGCTCATCAGTGCAACCACTGAGCCACAACATGGTCAATAAAGCTCACAGAGAGCTCCTCTCTCTCTCTCTCTCTCTCTCTAACCACACACACACAGCAGTAATTCCACCAATTCTTCTCTGACCCAAACATCCGCAGTCATTTATATTCACACTATAAAATGTATGTATCTATCTGGCTGAATCCCAAATCCAGGTTTATCGTCATAGTCATAAAGTGCTGCCTCAGGCAACATTCACACTCGCTGTTTTTCATTTTCCCCCTTAACCACCAGAGCATATCTTTTATGTAATCCTTTAGGAAGCAACTGCAAGGCAATCAGAATGCAGATGTTTTCAAAAGTGCTCCAGCTGACATTTTATTTATTATTTTTCTTTCACCAGAGCAAAGCAATTCTAACAATTACAAAAAAAAAAAGCACAGCATTTCAGAAGTTTCCACCACCTGAACAATCAGGTCACAGCTCAGGAGGCGAAAAAAACAAAATGTTTTTAGTGAGTCGATATATTGAACTTTACAGAGATATTTCAATCTGCAATGTCACTAGAAATGACTGCTTTTGAGACATTCGTAAACATCCGATGTGACTTCGTAGAGAGGTTTAAATATTCATAGTACAGTATTTTATTCATCTTTAATCTTTATTATTATTATTATTATTATTATTATTATTATTATTATTATACAACTTACATTTAGATTTATCATTTTCACCTCCTCCTGTAAAAGATTAAACTTTGCCTATATTTAAGATATTTTCACTTGCTAAGATATCATTTCTGTATGTATTAATAATAATAATAATAATAATACATCTAATCTAGCTAGCTAAAGACTTAGCTGGTCCAGTTGTGGTGTGTTAGAAAGGAATTTGTGCTTTTGACATGGGAAAGTGATCATATGGCATGTTCACTCTTTATGTGCTTCAAGTCATGATAATTGTGTTGCTAGGCAACTGGTAAATATGGATGCTCAGCATAAGATAGCTAATTTTGTACCTAGCTAGCACATAGGTGTTAGTCTTTTATGGAAAGAATGCAACAGTGTAGTAACAGTGGGAGAGAAAAAAACAATCAGGAATTTAGATGTTTCTATCAGATGCTATAAAAAGATTTGATTGAAATTCAACTCGATGTGTGCTTAGCATCATGGGTTCAGCCCAGGCTTGTAGTACTCGAGTACGACTCGTGCCCTAATTTTAAGGACTCGTGACTTGACTCGAACTTGAGCACTGATGACTCGGACTTGGACTCATGCATTACAGTGGTGCTTGAAAGTTTGTGAACCCTTTAGAATTTTCTATATTTCTGCATAAATATGACCTAAAACATCATCACATTTTCACACAAGTCCTAAAAGTAGATAAAGAGAACCCAGTTAAACAAATGAGACAAAAATATTATACTTGGTCATTTATTTATTGAGGAAAATGATCCAATATTACATATCTGTGAGTGGCAAAAGTATGTGAACCTCTAGGATTAGCAGTTAATTTGAAGGTGAAATTAGAGTCAGGTGTTTTCAATCAGTGAGATGACAATCAGGTGTGAGTGGGCACCCTGTTTTATTTAAAGAACAGGGATCTATCCAAGTCTGATCTTCACAACACATGTTTGTGGAAGTGTATCATGGCACGAACAAAGGAGATTTCTGAGGACCTCAGAAAAAGCATTGTTGATGCTCATCAGGCTGGAAAAGGTTACAAAACCATCTCTAAAGAGTTTGGACTCCACCAATCCACAGTCAGACAGATTGTGTACAAATGGAGGAAATTCAAGACCATTGTTACCCTCCCCAGGAGTGGTCAACCAACAAAGATCACTCCAAGAGCAAGGCGTGTAATAGTCGGCAAGGTCACAAAGGACCCCCAGGTTAATTTCTAAGTAACTGAAGGCCTCTCTCACATTGGCTAATGTTAATGTTCATGAGTCCATCATCAGGAGAACACTGAACAACAATGGTGTGCATGGCAGGGTTGCAAGGAGAAAGCCACTGTTCTCCAGAAAGAACATTGCTGCTCATCTGCAGTTTGCTAAAGCTCACATGGACAAGCCAGAAGGCTATTGGAAAAATGTTTTGTGGATGGATGAGACCAAAATAGAACTTTTTGGTTCAAATGAGAAGCGTTATGTTTGGAGAATGGAAAGCATTGCATTCCAGCATAAGAACCGTATCCCATCTGTGAAACATGGTGGTGGTAGTATCATCATTTGGGCCTGTTTTGCTGCATCTGGCCCAGGACAGCTTGCCATCATTGATGGAACAATGAATTCTGAATTATACCAGCGAATTCTAAAGGAAAATGTCAGGACATCTGTCCATGAACTGAATCTCAAGAGAAGGTGGGTCATGCAGCACGACAACAATCCTAAGCACACAAGTCATTCTACCAAAGAATGGTTAAAGAAGAATAAAGTTAATGTTTTCGAGTGGCCAAGTCAAAGTCCTGACCTTAATCCAATCAAAATGTTGTGGAAGGACCTGAAGCAAGCAGTTCATGTGAGGAAACCCACCAACATCCCAGAGTTGAAGCTGTTCTGTATGGAGGAATGGGCTAAAATTCCTCCAAGCCGGTGTGCAGGACTGATCAACAGTTACCGGAAACGTTTAGTTGCAGTTATTGCTGTACAAGGGGATCACACCAGATACTGAAAGCAAAGGTTCACATACTTTTGCCACTCACAGATATGTAATACTGGATCATTTTCCTCAATAAATAAATGACCAACGATAATATTTTTGTCTCATTTGTTTAACTGGTTTCTCTTTATCTACTTTTAGGACTTGGGTGAAAATCTGATGATGTTTTAGGTCATATTTATGCAGAAATATAGAAAATTCTAAAGGGTTCACAAACTTTCAAGCACCACTGTAAGTGCATTCGGACTCGTAAATTGGAGACGAGGACTCAGATTTTTTTCTTTATTTTTTGTCACATGCCATAATAATTTGCCATAAGATATTTATATCTACATTAATTTTGTACTAATTTCGTGCAAGAGTGTCACACCTGCGTGCCTTGGCGCGTGCATCTGATAGACTCTCAGGTCCGCTCCGGACAGCGCGCATGCCAAGTGGACTCTCATGCGCGCGTCATAAACGACTTGCACCTGCACAGGATTAAGGCGCAACCAGCGCGCCAATATAAAAACTGTCAAAACGCACTTACTTTGCGAAGTATTGAGTTGCGTTGCTGACATGTTACCGAGCCTTATTTCCTTGTTTGGTTTCCTGATCCCTGATTGCCTGTTTCTCGTCTTTGATTCTGCCGAGTCTCCGATAGCCTGTTTGTGCCTCGCTCGACCTGTCGCCTGTTTCACCGTTTTATGATTTTGCCTGCCGTTCTGGATTGTTTACCGTCTTTACTTTATTAATAAACACACCTTCTGCACTTACATCCATCTCCCAACCATCTCTGACAGAATACTTCACACTCCCTGATAAAGAGAAGCACATTCACCTGTTCATATGCCATGTTCAGGAACAAACTAATGTTAATGGTGCTAAAACGGCCACCGTCAAATGGTGCAGTTGGAGTCTTGGACTCAGACTCAACTCGAAATTTTCTTTAATGACGTGGACTTGACTCGGATTTGAACACTGGGGACTCGAGACTGGACTCAGACTCGAGGTTTAGTGACTCGACTGCAACACTGCTCCTGCCAAAAGAAAAAAATATAAATAAAATACGTCACAACTCATGAACTGTGTTGAAATAGTTCACTTCACTTTGTGTCTTACTATTCAGATTCAGGACTTTCTGTGAACTCTGTGTGCACAAGTTTTATCTTCTCAGCATGGCAGAAACTGTAATGGTTTGATTAGCACACCGTGGTGATCTGAGTGGAATTTTATTCAAACTGAGCCTTTTCTTAGCAATTTAGCACCACATCCGATGTAAATGTTGATCTTCCTGATGCTTTTGTCTTGTTTTCCATCCTAAAACTGATGTTTTAAGTTACTTATCTAAAACATCTTGAACATGTTTTAGATAAGTAACTTAAAACATTATTAAATGTTACAGCACATAGAAATCAGCACTGTTGCCTGTCCCGAAATATACCTGTTACCTGAACACATTCTCCCTGATGAAATATTTGGAAACATTCCACAAATCACATGTTCAACAAGAAGTTCCTGAAGATCATGAGAAGAAGAAAAGTAAGGGCCTCTGCATGCTCTTGCGACAAGGCTTTCGCAGATAGCTTTTCGCAGACAGTTGTAATTTATCGTTGAGCGGGGAGTAATAGGTGTGCGCGATGTTATTCACCGCCACAACGCAAGAGGGCGCGAAGTCACGAAATCGCTAGGAGTAGTTGGTGGGTGTGGTTAGTGGAGTGTTTATCCTCCGGTTACTTATAATGACTAGAACTGGAGTCGTATAGATGTACGTACTTCCTCACTTCCTCGATCAACCGCTCTTCGTGCTGCTCCATCTTCACTTGTGTTTTTAAAAATGGCGGTCGTGAAAACAAAACAAACCGGGAAAGTAGGGAAGCGGAAGTGCGTGTACAGCGGATGTAGAGTGGACCAATCAGAGCCCTCTTGTCTGCGACGCTGTCTGCGAGGCTTCTGCGGTGGTCACAATTTTTGGGAGGTGCGCGCAGAGCGTCTGCGAAGGGGGGGGCTATGCAGACGCCATCTGCAACGCCATCTGCGAGGACTGCGTTGTCAGCATAAATTGGCCTTAAGTTCTCCAACTATCTATCCCCTAACTATCCCCCTCCCACACACACAATTTTCAGTGACATTAACTGTGAAAGTACAACCCTGTTACCCAGATATGTGGATGTTAATGTTTTTTTTTTTAAAAACTCATCTGGCCACTTTATTAGGAACACTTATACATCCACTAGCTGTTTGATGCAGTTCTCTAATCAGCCGATCCCTTGACAGCACCACAATGCATAAAATCATGCAGATACAAATCAAGAGCTTCAGTTAATGTTCACTTCAAACATCAGAATGGGAAAAACTGTGATCTCAAAGTGTGACTTTCTTTCACTGTGGCATGGGTGTTGGTTTGAGCCAGGTGGACTGGTTCGAGTATTTCAGAAACTGCTGATCTCCTTCCTGGGGTTTCCACACACAGCAGTCTCTAGAGTTTACACAGACAGAATGGTGCGAAAAACAAAAAACACTGAGTGAGTGAGTGAGTGAGTGACAGTACTGTGGGTGGAAACAAACACCTTGTTGATAAGAGAGCTCAGAGGAAAATGGCCAGGTTGATTCGAGCTGCCAGGAAGGATATAGTAACTCAGTCACTCTTTACAACCGTGGTGAGCAGAAAAGCATCTCAGCATGCAACAGCAGAACAACACATCGGGTTCCAGTCCTGCAGCCAAGAACAGGGATCTTAGAATCAACAACAAGTTCCTATTAAAGTGACCGATGTGTATATTCCAAGTAAGTCGAGAAGGTCCTTAATGTCCTAATGTGATTAGCATGGATGCTTGTTATCAAATATACATTATGTATGGTCCCAAAAAATGTAACACCACATAGAACAATGAATTTAGCAGGGTAAGGTGAAAAAGCAGATGCGTTGGCCAGGAATCAGACCTAGGTCAACTGCTTGGAAGGTAGCTATGCTCACCACTATACCACCAACACGTGTTCAAGCTGAAAATGGAAGGATCCTGGAAAATTTCACCACCCAAAATGGCACATACCAGAAGAATAAGCTGTAGAAATGGAAAGTTCTTGGAAAAACTGATCACATGACCTGAAATAAATGTAACATTAGATAGAAGGCAGAAGTCGATGATGTTATGGTTACAGTGTGTGTGCGCGCATGTGTGTGCGTGAGAGAGCTGTTTTTCATTCTCAAATAAACAGGCCTCACTTTCTCTGTGAAGAAACACATACTGTAAAATTCCACACTGTGTGTGTGTGTGTGTGTGTGTGTCTCCCATGTGTGTTCCTGTTATAGGCCGGGTAAAAGCCTTTCTGTGTTTTGTCCAATTGGTGCGTGTGTGTGTGTGTGTGTGGGGGGGGGGGGGGGGGGGGGGGTATAAGTGTGTGAGACCTCAGCTATCCTCGGGTCAGGAGTTATTTAGTCCTGGGTAATGGAGTGAACACAGATACAGGATGATTAGATGCCTCTGAAAAACATCGACATTTACACACACACACACACACACACACACAAATACTGTACCAAAAATTCCAGTGTTCCACATCTTCCAAGAATTACACAAATGTTAAAAAAAAAATAAAAAATAAAAATAATAATAATAATAATAAATTAATTTTTAAAAATCTTGTTTCGTATCTGATAAAGCAGCATTTGATGATGTTAAAACATGATTTGGAACACAGCCAGGCTGATCAGACACTTCAGTCATTCTGACATTTAAACATCATTCTGCTTTTTTTTAAGCTTAATGTGGTAAATAAACTGAGTGAGTAATCCATTCCAGTGAAGACAAACCACTTCATGACCTGCCTTTGTATTTTAATGATTTACTCAATCAAATATTATTAAAATCCCGACAATTCAAGATGGGTAATGTCTTATTTATACAACAGCACTGTTAAATTCTTCAATCTGATTGGTGTTGCTTAAATTTATAAAATGGCAGCTCTAATTCATATCACAGGTTTACATTGACACATTATCGTTTCTATAGCAACAGCACATTCACAGGAACTTAAATTAAAATGGATTTTTGGAGGGTTAGCACCATTTGATTTACACAACATGCCTACCACTGTGCAGTAAAAGGTGCAAATTGTTGTTTTATTGTGACGCAAACAATAATTAAGATGAAAAAAACGAAATCTGGAGTGTGCATAGGTATTCACCCCCTTTTGTATGAAACCCTTAAATAAGAGCTGCTCCAACTAATTCATTTCAGAAGTGCAGGCACTTACGGATGTAGGCGCAGAGGAGAGCGGGGAAGTAGACGGTCGACAAAGCCAAAACGATAGACAGAGGTGAGGTCAGGAAACAAGCGAGGGTCGGGCAATCGGCGAACAACGTACAATGGGTGAGACAAATAGCGTAGTAGAAATAAGCGAGCAAAGGTCAGAAACTAGAGAGTCAAACAGACAAAAGAAGGCTTGGTATGTACTGAGCAAACAGAACAATACTTCGCTCTGGAGTGTTGTGTGAGAGTGGCTTAAATAGGTGGAGTGCTGATTAAGGGAATGCGTGACAGCTGCATTTAATATTCAGGTGACAGAGAGCACTGTGGTGCTTGGGTATTGTAGTTCTGAGTGTCCATGTTTGTAGTTTGTGTGTTCTCAGCAGATTTACTGACCGAACCCACCCCACCCCTGAGGAGCTCCCTCTGGGAGCTATACTCTTACAAGGACGCCCTCTACCTCGTGGTGCAGGCTTGTGAGGATTCAGGGTATGGGACTCTTGCCTGAGGAGGGGGTCTAGAATGTCCTTGGCGGGGACCCAGCTCTGTTCCTCAGGTCCATACCCCTCCCAATCTACCAGGTATTCGACTTGCCCTCTTCTGTGTCTTGAGTCAAGGATCTTGTTTACCTGGTAGATGGGTTCACCCTCTACAAGGTGTTCAGGGTGTTCAGGTACAGGTGCATTCTCAGCAAGGGGACCTGGGATGGCTGGTTTAAGGTTGAAGATGTGGAATGTGGGAGATAGTCTGCTGTGAGGGTGGAGTTCTAACTAGTAGGAGACTTCATTGATGTGACGCAGGATCTTGAATGGGCCAATATAACGTGGCTGGAGCCTTCTGCATGTGTTGGGCTCTCAGAGATTCCTTGTGGCCGCCTATATTTTGTCACCTGGAGAAAAGTCTACAGTGTCTCCTCTGTGTTTGTCTGCATACTCTATATTTGGCAATGACCATTTCTAGACATTGGTGAACCTCCTCCCATATAGTTTGGCTGCATGCGAACCAATCCTCCACTGACTGGCCCTGGCTAGGTGTCATCCCAGGGGAATAAGGGTGGCTGGTAACCAAGTATGCACTGAAACAGGGTTAGCTGTGTAGCCGAGTGTTTCAGGGAGTTTTGTGCATACTCGGCCCATGGGAGATAACGTGCCAAATCCCCCTGGTTGCACATGCAGAAAATTCTCAGGAAGCAGTTGATTTCCTGGTTGGCCCTCTCCACTTGCCCATTGGATTGGGGGTGGTAGTCGGATGTAAGGCTTACTGATACCCCTAACCTGTTCTTGAAGCATGTCCAGAAACATGAAATGAATTGAGAGCCCCGGTCACTGACTATGTCTTCTGGGATACTGTAGTATCTAAACACATGCTGGAAGAGGAGTTCAGCTGTTTGTGATGCAGTGGGGATGCCTGGTAGAGGAATGAGTTTAAGGCCTTTCGAGAAATGGTCTATGGTCACCATGATGGTTGTGTTGCCTTCTGACGGGGGAACGTCTGTGATGAAGTCGATGGCGATATGAGACCATGGTCTTTGAGATGTAGGAAGAGGGCACAGCTTGCCAGCGGGAGGAGCTCTGGGAACTTTAGCCTGCACACAAGCAGAATAAGAGGCAATGTATTGGTTAATCTCGGTCAGCATATTCTCCCACCAATACTTATTCCTGAGCATTTGATGTGTGCATTGGCTGCCGGGATGACCTGTGGCAGGAGGTGAGTGAGCCCATGAGATAAGATGACCTCGCAGTGGCTTAGGCACATAGAGTAGGTCAGGTGGTAGATTGTCTGGGAAAGTAGACGGTTGGGACTGTCTTATCTCTCTGTCTAGGTCCTATGTGATGGACTGTACAAAGCATTGGGACAGAAGGATGGGATGACTAACAGGCTCCTGGTGTGCAGCACCGAAACTTCAAGAGAGTGCATCGACCTTTGTGTTCTTGGAACCAGGTCAAAAGGAAATGGTGAAGTCAAATCTGGTGAAGAATAGTGCCCACCTGGTCAAGCAAGGGTTGAGCCTCTTGGCTGTCTTGAGGTACTCAAGATTTTTGTGATCCATGAGGATAATGAAAGGGTGAGTGGCTCCTTCTAGCCAGTGCTGCCACTCTTCTAGGACTAGTTTTATAGCAAGCAGTTCTCTGTTGCCGACATCATAATTCCTCTCAGCAGAGGAGAACTTCTTGGAGAAGAAAGCTATGGGGTAGAGTTTCTGTTTCTCACCAAAGCGTTGAGATAGGATTGCCCCTACTCCAGTGTCAGATGCATCCACGTCTACGGTGAATGGTTTCGTAGGGTCTGGATGCTGTAGGATTGGAGCAGTGGTGAAGGCCTCCTTGAGACACTGGAATGCCTCTTCAGCCTGGGGATTTCACTGGAGGCACTTGGGTCCTTTCTTAAGCAGTGTGGTTAGAGGGGTTGCGATAGCACTGAAACCCCTAATGAACCGACAGTAGAAATTAGCAAAGCTGAGGAAGCGCTGAAGTTCCCTTATGGAGGTAGGAGTGGGTCAGGAGGTTACTGAGGATACCTTAGAAGACTCCATGCTAACCTCTTTGGCGCTAATGATGTAACCCAAGAAGGAGATGCAACTTTGATGGAACTCGCACTTCTCTGCCTTGACGTAGAGGTGATTCTCAAGAAGACATTGCAGGACTGTTCTGACGTACTTCGGTGGCTCTCCTCATAGGGGGAGTACATCAAGATGTCATCTATGTAAGCGATGGCATACTTACCCAGCATGTCCCATAAAACGTCATTAATCAGACACTGGAACATGCTGGGCACTGAAGAAAGACCATACGGCATTACCCGGTATTCAAAATGGCCGGTAGTTGTGCTGAACACGGTCTTCCACTCGCCTTCTTTGATCCTGATCAGGTTGTAAGCATTTTGCAGATACAGTTTAGAGAATATCTTGGCAGATCTCAACTGTTCAAGGGCCGCAGGAACAAGAGGAAGATGATATGGGTACTTAACCAAAACTTGGTTCAGGCCTCTATAATCGATGCAGGGACGAAGTCCACCTCCTCATTTCTCGATGATGAAGAAGAAGCCTACAGAAGCTGGAGATTTGGACTGCCGGATGTATCCCTGTTTAAGCGCCTCCTGAATGTATTCCTCCATGGCGGTGTGTTCTTTCTGGGACAAGGGGTAGATGTGTCCCCAAGGTGGTGACATGCCAGGCAGTAGGTCTATAGTGCAATCATAGGGTCAGTGTGGTGGTAATCCACATGCCTTTCCCTTGCTGAAGACCTCCTGTAGGTCCATGTAACACTCTGGAACCTTGTCCAAGGAGTCTGGTTGAGGGCTCTCCACAGAGGTGGAAGCAAGGTTGACTTGCAGGTGTGAAATGCAATTTTGAAAGCAGGTAGGAGACCACTGGAGGATTTCCTTGTTCTACCATCATATCAGTGGATCATGAAGCTGAACCCACAGGTAGCCAAGAATGAGATTGTGATTTACTGTGGTGGTGACATAAATGGAGATATGCTCAGAGTGCAGAATTCCCACCTGAATATGAATAGATGCGATGACAAGGCCATCTCCTATGGGTCCTCCATCAATGGTCCTGATGTTAAGCGTGCTTTGCAGAAGGGTTGTGGGTAGGTTGAATTTCTGCACAACCGTGTGGCTGATAAAGTTTCCTTCTGACCCTGAATCAATGAAAGCACAGAGGGTGTGCGTTACATCTATGAGCTTTAGTAGTACAGGAACCTTAAAGGACTTAGAATTAAATTTTCTCACTGGACTCACTGTGTGTGTAAAATCTTCTGCTGGAGCCTTACAGGGAGGACAAACAGGATAGTTGTTTAGTTGATGTTCTGGATTCCCACAGTAGAAACATAATCTCTCCCTTCTCCTCCTCTCACGCTCAGAACTAGAGAGCCTTGTATGTGAAACTTCCATGGGTGCACTCAGTGGCAGAACAACTGCACACAAGGCCCCGGGGCAAAACACCAATCAGGGGCCCCCCCACATGGGGAAATTGCAAACAAACAAATTAGAAGGCTTGCGGCATATAGGCCTACTCAAGCTATATCTAACAAAAAGCAGTTTTTAAGAACATAGCCTTTGGACCTAGCCATGGCGAAATTGCAAACAAACAGAAGGCCTGCGGCATATATTCAGGCTATATTAGAACAGAACTTGCTCAAAGTTTTTTTTTTAATTATTATTTTTTTTTATAGGCCTACATAGCCTGTATTTTCCATTCATTTTTTATTATGTTCCAACCAGACACTAAACAACAACAAAAAAATCCAGCAATCATGAATGATACATCCTCATTGTGTAAACACGTCTTCAACTACAAAGCCGACACGGAAACCTGCGTTCGTCATTAAAAAAGCATTCGTCGACTATTTGAGGGATGTTAAGCACTCTTGCTCGCTCATTCTCAATTGATAAAATGGCCAATCCACAGTCTCTCTTGACCCATTGCGCTCCTGAGATAATTTTTTATCAATTTTAATTTGGAGAAAGAGCGCTCTGCTGTCACAACTGAGATGGGGAGAGTGAGAAAAAGCAATAAGGCTGTGCACACCTCACTAAATGTAGAAGTTACTGCTGGATGATCTACTACCAGAAACCTGGCCAGGCTAAGCACAGATGTGTGTCTCACTATCTGCTCCTTGAAACAAGCCGTAAACGACACTAGCTGACCAGGAAAGCTGGAGTCAATATCCCGACTATAGTGATCACACAGTCGACGGGCCACTTCATATAGCTCCTCGTCCTCGGCATGCTGGAGCGTATTTGGATGAATAGCCTCAAATAAATGAGCAGTCCGATTTAAACTGACAAACCTTTGTGACAGCTGCTGAATGATTACATCAAGGCATGCATAGAACACATTCACCCGAAAATAATGTTCTGCATCGGAAAGCCGACTGTCTTTGCTAAGGTGATCAAAGTGGCGCTTCATTTTTTTCAACCTGGTGGCTACAAATTGCGTTTGACTGCCCCATTTCACAGCCAGTGCCAGAGTGGAAGCCTTTGCCTCATCAAACTGCTCCCTGTACTCCTGTAGAGTTCGTACAGCTTTCTGCAATAATGCAGACGCTTTGAGGAGATCAATGGTCTTCTCTTGCAGTAACTTTGAGATGGCATTAGTGCACTTCAAAATCTTTGTCTGAAGGCTGATTAAAAATATGAACTGAAATTTAGTAATGGCCTTTTTAAGTGCATCTGCCTCATCTTGTTCATTCGTTTTCTCGCTTGTGAGAGCTTTAATGACGTCTCCATATCTGTACTTTAATGCAACAAACGCATCGTAGCGAGAGGACCAGCAGGTTGGGCAGAGACATTTCAAGGTTATGTCCCTGCTCTCTGGGCTCAATAAGTCGCCAAGTAATGCCCATCTCTTAACACTGTTGGCAACCACATCATAAAACTGTCTAATCTCTGGGATAGTTTTGACAGAATCATCTCATCTCATTATCTCTAGCCGCTTTATCCTGTTCTACAGGGTCGCAGGCAAGCTGGAGCTTATCCCAGCTGACTACGGGCAAAAGGCAGGGTACACCCTGGACAAGTCACCAGGTCATCACAGGGCTGACACTTAGACAACCATTCACACCTACGGTCAATTTAGAGTCACCAATTAACCTAACCTGCATGTCTTTGGACTGTGGGGGAAACCAGAGCACCCGGAGAAAACCCACACAGACAACATGCAAACTCCACGCAGAAAGGCCCTCGTCGGCCACGGGGCTCGAACCCAGACCTTCTTGCTGTGAGGCGACAGCGCTAACCACTACACCACCGTGCCAGAATCATTCAGTACTAAATTCAGAGAATGAGCAGCACAGTGCACGTACAAAGCAAGGGGCTCCCGCTCCGCTATTCTCGCTTGAACACCAAAATAAATTCCGCTCATGTTTGCTGTGCCATCATAACCCTGTCCACGGCATCTGGAGAGATCTAAGCCATTCCCTTCAATGCAGCTAATAATTCAGCCCTCCAGTTCAGAAGCGGATGCGTTCACAGTTATCTCAAATCCAAGAAAAGCCTCAACTATCCTGATTTCACAAGGTTTTTATTTTATTTTATTTTTTTTTAACCATGATAAGAATGTGTAGCAAAAATAAGAGATATAAAGGTCAACTAGTCTGTAATCATGTGAAAACTTGTAGGTTTCAAGGAATTTCCAATGAAATCGCTTAAGGCACATTTATTGGGAGGGCCTGAATGTCAAAGGGTGGGGCCTTGTATGGCTAGGGGGAGGGCCCAAGGCCCAGGGTCAATGGCCCTGCCCACCCCCTTTAGCTCCGCCCCTGGGTGCACTGCTATCGGAAGTAGTGTTAAGTTTAGCGCTTTCCTGAATGGAGGGTCTGTGAGACAACAGATGATCCAGTTGAATTGCCAGATCGAAAAGAGAGTCCAAGGAGAGCTGTTCATTGCGACAGGCGAGTTCACCCAGAACTGCGGGGCGTAGACCTTGGCGAAAAACAACCTTCAAGGTGGGCTCGTTCCATCCACTGGCTGCCACTAATGTCCTGAAGTCAACAGCATATTCACCCACACTACAGGAACCTTGTGAAATGGTTAGCAGACTCTCTCCAACTTCAATTCCTGCTGGTTCATGGTTAAAAACCATTTTAAACATGGTGAGGGACTGCTCATAGGAAGGTATCTGTTCCTGATTCCAAATTGCACTGGCCCAGCGCAGCGCTTTACCCATGAAAAAGGAGATAAATTTAACGATTTTGTGCTTATCAAAAAGATTAAGCATGGTAGCAAAATACATGGAGCACTGAAGCAAGAAACCTTTGCAATCTGTGGTGTCTCCAGCGAATCTCTCCGGAGGCGGAAGTTAGCTGCGACATACGGCTTTTGAGATCCTCTAGCATCTGTTGATGTTCTCTCAGTAGGCATCCTTGAGTGTTCAAAGCCGTCTGCTTCGCCTCTTTTGCTACATCCATAATGGCGACGTATCCTGTCAGAATGCAGGTACTTACGGATGTAGGTGCAGAGGAGAGCAGGGAAGTAGACGGTCGACAAAGCCAAAATGATAGACAGAAGCGAGGTCAGGAAACAAGTGAGGGTCGGGCGATCGGTGAACAATGTACAATGGGCGAGACAAATAGCGTAGTAGAAATAAGTGAGCAAAAGTCAGAAATTAGAGAGTCAAACAGACAAAAGAAGGCTTGGTACGTACTGGGCAAACAGAACAATACTTCACACTGGAGTGTTGTGTGAGAGTGGCTTAAATAGGTGGAGTGTTGATTAGGGGAATGCATGACAGCTGTAATTAATATTCAGGTGACAGAGGGTACTGTAGTGCTTGGGTATTGTAGTTCTGAGTATCCATGTTTTAGTTTGTGTGTTTTCAGCAGATTTACTGACAGTAAGTCACATAATTAGTTGATTAAGATCCACCTGTGTGCAATCAAAGTGTCACATGATCTGTCACATGATGTCTGTATAAATCAACCTGTTCTGGAAGGACCCTTACTCTGCAACACTACTAAGCAAGCAACATGAAAACTAAGGAGCCTCCAAACAGGTCAGAGACAAAGTTGTGGAGAAGTATAGATCAGGGTTGGGTTATAAAAAATATCCCAAACTTTGAATATCCCATGGAGCACCATTAAATCCATTATAGTGAAATGGAAAGAATATGGCACCACTACAAACCTGACAAGAGAAGGCCACTCACCAAAACTCACAGACTGGGCAAGGAGAGGATTAATCAGAGATGCAACAAAGACACCAAAGATAACAATGAAAGAGCTACAAAGATCCACAGCGGAGATGGGAGTATCTGTCCATAGGATCACTTTAAGCCGTACACTCCACAGAACGGGGCTTTATGGAAGAGTGGCCAGAAAAAAGCTACTGCTTAAGAAAACACGTTTGGAATTTGCCCAACAGCATGTGGCAGACTCCCCAAACACATGGAAGAAGATCCTTTGGTCAAATGAGACTAAAATTGATCTTTTTGGTCATCATGGGAAATGCCATGTGTGGCGCAAACCCAACACCCTGAGAACACCATTCCTACAGTGAAGCATGGTGGTGGCAGTATCATGCTGTGGGGATATTTTTCATCTGCAGGGACAGGAAAGTTGATCAAGACTGAAGGAAAGATGGATGGCACTAAATACAGGGCAATTCTGCAGGAAAACCTGTTTGAGTCAGCCAGAGGTTTGAGACTGGGACGAAGGTTCATGTTCCAGCAGGACAGTGACCCTAAACATACTGCTAAAGCTACACTGGAGGGGTTTAAAGGGAAACATTTAAATGTCTTGGAATGGCCTAATCAAAGCCCAGACCTCAATCCAATTGAGAATCTGTGGCATAACTTGAAGATTGCTGTACACCAACGCAACCCATCTAACTTGAAGGAGTTGGAACAGTTTTGCCTTGAGGAATGGGCAACAATCCCAGTGGCTAGTTGTGCTAAGCTAATAGAGACATACCCCAAGAGACTTGCAGCTGTAATCGCAGCAAAAGGTGGCTCTACGAAGTATTGACTTTGGGGGGTGGATACCTATGCACACTCCAGATTTCTGTTTTTTCATCTTAATTATTGTTTGTGTCACAATAAAACAACAATTTTCACCTTTAAAGTGGTAGGCATGTTGTGTAAATCAAATGGTGCTAAGCCTCCAAAAATCCATTTTAATTCCAGCTTATAATGCGAAAAAAGAGGACAAACATCAAGGGGGATGAATACTTTTGCAAGACACTGTATACAGTACTGTGCAAAAATCTTAGGCGCTCAATTTTTTTCATACAAACTTTGTTATAGATTTCTATTTTATGATGTCTACATTATTGAGTCAGTACAAAAACATTGTAGAGTCTGAACGGTCGTTTTCCAGCACAAAATTAAATGTTACAGAAAATAAAAAGTTTGTATCTGAGCAGCATATTCCATAAGAGAGCACTTTTCAGAATAAAAAAGAAAACATAATGAAGGCTGCTGGGTTTTGGTGCAAAATGAAGATGCGAGTGTGACAGTCAAAGTGTCCAGAAGAACTGTGGCTGGTTCTGTAAGATGCTCAGTAAAACCTACAGCTCATTTCCGCATAAAACTGCACTCACTGGACCTGAGACTCATCTCATCTCATTATCTCTAGCCGCTTTATCCTTCTACAGGGTCACAGGCGAGCTGGAGCCTATCCCAGCTGCCTACGGGCGAAAGGCAGGGTACACCCTGGACAAGTCGCCAGGCCATCACAGGGCTGACACATAGACACAGACAACCATTCACACTCAGTTTAGAGTCACCAGTTAACCTTACCTGCATGTTTTTGGACTGTGGGGGAAACCGGAGCACCCGGAGGAAACCCACGCGGACAACATGCAAACTCCACACAGAAAGGCCCTCGCCGGCCCCGAACCCAGACCTTCTTGCTGTGAGGCGACAGCGCTAACCACTACACCACCGTGCCGCCGGACCTGAGACTACTATTTTTTATTTCTTTTTAAAGTAAAGGGTCGTCTCACACCAAATATTGACTTTGTTTCATTTATTATGGCTCACTGATTACTGTTTATAGTATTTTTTTAATATTGAAACATTTCATTTCATTATTTTTAAGCCTTTTTTGGTCAACAGCATTTCTTTACATGTTCCTAAGACTTTTGCACAGGACTGTACATATATATATGATCGGGTAAATAATATACCTTATTCACATTCATTGTTCATTACACCCATGACTCCTGTGCATCTTCTTAATCAGAGCTGATGACATGTTATAGACGTGAGTGAAAAATATCAGCCCAAATGGAGAACAAATTTATAAGGGCGTGTCCTACTGTGTCCTACCTGACATAATTCACTCCAGGAATCTACACACTGGGCTAGGAAGAAATCAGATTCAGTTGTCCAAAATAATCCACTTTTGGATGCTTGTTTGCAGCAACAAATTTAGTGTGAGTGAAGATTTTCTATAATAGCAGCTCTGACAGTAGTTCCAGCTGCAAATTACAGATTTATTAATAATACAGTAATATGTTGTTGTTTCTAGAGTGCAGAGTTGTACAACAGATGCTCAACATAAACCTATTTTTAAACAAACAAACAAACAAGCATATGATTATTGATATGGCTTTCTATAAGAGATGTTTATGGAAGGCGTCTCCAGTGCCAGAGCTTTATAACTTTAAGTTCTCGTCCATGGGAAAGCCTTCAAGACAGAGGAGTTTATGCTTGCTGTTTTCTCGATAACATGATAAGTTGTGTTATTCATTTTTTTTTAATTTACTTCAAGACAAAGAGAGAAAAGAGGGGCTGGTGAGGGAACGACTGTTTCTTGGATGCTATAATATAAACTAGCTAAATGTAACATTAACTCCGCTTCATGCACTACCCCATCATTGATTATTGTCCTGTAAAAGCACGTCCTGCAGCTGTTTTATTCATTACTTCATTAATGTCTGTTCTTGTTTGCAGCAGTTAAAAGAAACACACAATGTCGTACAGAGCAACTTTAGTTTTGTGTGAGGAAACAGAGTGGCATGGTGGTTAGCACTGTCACCTCACAGCAAGAAGGTTCTGGGTTCGAGCCCAGCGGCTGGTGAGGGCTTTTCTGTGTGGAGTTTGCATGCTGCCTCTTTGGGTGCTCTGGTTTCCCCCACAGTCCAAAGGTTAGGTTAATTGGTGGCTCTAAATTGACCGTAGGTGTGAATGTGTCGGCCCTGTGATAAACTGGTGACTTGTCCAGGGTGTACCCTGCCTCTCACCCATAGTCAACTGGGATAGGCTCCAGCTTGCCTGCGACCCTGTAGAACAGGATAAGTGGCTACGGATAATGGATGGATGAAGTGAGGAAAAGCGTGAGAATGTTGAAACCAATCTGTAAGGCCAAGGCTATAACCAAAGCAGCTACACTGTTTTGCTCATGACACAATTTAATATTTAAATTAAAAAGAAAAATACAATTTTAATTCATTTTGAATGAGTGGATTGTCAGCTGGGCGGCACGGTGGTGTAGTGGTTAGCGCTGTCGCCTCACAGCAAGAAGGTCTGGGTTTGAGCCCCGGGGCCGGTGAGGGCCTTTCTGTGCAGAGTTTGCATGTTCTCCCCGTGTCCGCGTGGGTTTCCTCCGGGTGCTCCGGTTTCCCCCACAGTCCAAAGACATGCAGGTTAGGTTAACTGGTGACTCTAAATTGACCGTAGGTGTGAATGTGAGTGTGAATGGTTGTCTGTGTCTATGTGTCAGCCCTGTGATGACCTGGCGACTTGTCCAGGGTGTACCCCGCCTTTCGCCCGTAGTCAGCTGGGATAGGCTCCAGCTTGCCTGTGACCCTGTAGGACAGGATAAAGCGGCTAGAGATGATGAGATGAATGAGATGGGATTGTCAGCTCAGCTTTGTGAGCTAAAGTTAAAAAACCATTCAAACCGTCAGTCTTTATTCACTGTGATTTGTCTCCCTCTAGCGGCGGTCTGAGGACAAACAACCCTATGTGTGTGTCGTACTGTTAAAAAAATTGGTTATTTAATATTCAAATATAAAATAATTTACGATTTAAACTAATATTAATATTACATAATGCTTATATAAGAAATTTATGAATAGAAAAAAAACAAAAAACAAAACTGTGTGTGTGTCGTACTTTAGAATAATTTAGGCTATTTAATATTCAAATATAAAATTATTTTATATTTGATAATATATGTGATATATAAACTATTACAGACTGGTTGAATTAACAGCAAGTAACGGGTAAATACAGGGTTTATCATAAATACACTACATTTCCTATAATTCTGTGCAGCTCGTTTCCTTGGTAACCGTTTATGTTTGGGACACTGGCTCTCTGATTATTAGTTTGTACAATTGGTAATTGTTTGCTTGTTAATTCTTGTTAAGTTTGTCGTTTGCTTGAAAAAACACGTCATAAAACTGAAAATTATTTTTGTAGTGCGTTTAAAGTGTATATATTTTATATTTAATGCGTTAACTTAGAGTTGAGGTAAACATGTTCGAGGCTCCAGTGGACTTCTCATTTAAAGACCTGTGCTCAATAGAAGGTGAGGAAACAAACTAATTGACCATATGATATTTGATTTTGTGATTTTAAAAACATTTTGAAATAATATTTACGCTGTAAAATTAGATTTATTGATGCAGAAACAAAGTGACGTTCAAAACAAGGAAGCCCGTATGAGAGGGTTTGCTTTGATTGGTCCAAACTGTCACGTGAGCGCGTTGGCTGAAATGTAGTCCGGAAGTGAATTATAAAAATATTACAATTTTTAAAAATAAATAAATAAATAAAGGTTTTAAAGGCAACAAATAATCGTTTTGGTTCAACAAAAAAGCAATAATTAGAAATTATTAGAATTATTTTTTATTCCTTTGAGGACCTTTCGGTTTCTATTCCTCTGTGCGTTGGTGGTATAGTGGTTAGCATAGCTGCCTTCCAAGCAGTTGACCCGGGTTCGATTCCCGGCCAACGCAAAAAAAAAATTTTTTTTTTTTAAATTTTACTTTCTAACAGAGGGGAACTCCAAACCTCATCTCATTATCTGTAGCCGCTTTATCCTGTTCTACAGGGTCGCAGGCAAGCTGGAGCCTATCCCAGCTGACTACGGGCGAAAGGCGGGGTACACCCTGGACAAGTCGCCAGGTCATCACAGGGCTGACACATAGACACAGACAACCATTCACACCTACGCTCAATTTAGAGTCACCAGTTAACCTAACCTGCATGTCTTTGGACTGTGGGGGAAACCGGAGCACCCGGAGGAAACCCACGCGGACACGGGGAGAACATGCAAACTCCGCACAGAAAGGCCCTCGCCGGCCACGGGGCTCGAACCCGGACCTTCTTGCTGTGAGGCGACAGCGCTAACCACTACACCACCCATAATGTCATTATCTAATTCTAATTTGGCCTCATTTTCTGGCAAATTTGTTTCAGAAATTAAAGGGTTACTGTCCTGAAAACATTGAAATAGAGTTAAAGAATGAAAGAAAGTACAACTTTATTCATAACACACTTGTGAAATTCCTCTCTGCATTTAACCCATCTGAAGCAGTGAACACACACACACATAGCCATGCTAACAGCACCCGGGGAGCAGTTGGGAGTTTGGTGCCTCGCTCAAGGGCACCTCAGCCCAAGGCTGTCCCATATTAACCTAACTGCATGTCTTTGAACTGTGGGGGAAACCGGAGCACCCGGAGGCAACCCACACAGACACGGGAAGAACATGCAAACCCCGCACAGAAAGGCCCCCACCGGCCGCTGGGCTCGAACCCATAACCTTCTTGCTGTGAGGCAACCACGCTAACCACTACACCACCCATTATCCAATAAGATTTGTTTGTTGTGTCTAGGCTGAGAAGAGTTTAGAGCTGCTCAGTCATTGGTTAGGACTTCATTGCCGGGACAGAAGGCCATGGCAGTGGATGTTTATGTAGGAAGATTTTGATTTATAGTGGGATGGATCAAAAAAATTATCACCCTCAGCCTTCTCGAAGTCCAACGTGAGCTTAACCGCAAGTTGGCACCATCCGCGCAGCGGTGTAATCACCTTCCAGCCCGTGTAGAGTTCATCAGTAGTGTTAGCGAATGCTAATTAATAAAGCAGTCAAGCCAGTGCTATCAAGAGCAAGTAGCACAGGCTAACGACAGAGAAACTAAAATTTCTGTCTCCAGGCTCTTCTTCTATGCTGCACGTTCACTACAGTATTTTTCACCCTGACTTAAGTATTCATTTCCCTCTGTAATTTACTTCGTTACTTTTAAAAACAACATCGACAACTACACACAATGGAGCGACCTGGCAGCCTGCCGCTAATCCCTTGCAAAATCCTTTGCCCTGTTGCTTTTTTGGTGTGTCTAGCTAAGGTTTGGCTGTGCTGAAGTCCCACCTCTAATAGAAACGATTCACCACTACTTTTTAACAATTTATTTTACTTTTTCCCCCACTGTCCACTTATTTATTGGTGAACCTAAATACCTAGCGAGTTTCTGATTCTGTTCTGAAAATTTCATAATACAACATTAGCTAGGCGGCACGGTGGTGTAGTGGTTAGCGCTGTCGCCTCACAGCAAGAAGGTCTGGGTTCAAGCCCCATGGCCGGTGAGGGCCTTTCTGTGTGGAGTTTGCATGTTGTCCGCGTGGGTTTCCTCCGGGTGCTCCGGTTTCCCCCACAGTCCAAAGATATGCAGGTTAGGTTAAAGTGCCATTCCACCATTGGATGTATTCTTTGGCATAAAATACAATATATTTTATGACAACATGACTAGACAGAAATCTTTTAGCTTCAAAATGATATATCAAACATAATTTTTTGACAACGACAAGTATATTAATTTTGCGACCAAAGTCACCTACCCTTTTAATTTCCGCGCGGTAGTGAAACGTGATGTCATCGGCAGGTTCCCCTTCTTGTGTACCACGTCACGTGTGACGTGGCACAGATTATCAGCAATGGCGGATAGAGCGCGATTTCCACTTGTCGATTGCTGTGCCGATATTCACCATCGACCGTCTCCTTTGGGCATCACTTGCTATTTTCCTTCGCTTCTTTTCTGAAGCTGACAATCGCGTTCTATCCGCCATTGCTGATAATCTGTGCCTCACACGTGACGTGGTACACAAGAAGGGGAACCTGCCGATGACATCACGTTTCACTACCGCGCGGAAATTAAAAGGGTAGGTGACTTTGGTCGCAAAATTAATATACTTGTCTTTGTCAAAAAATTATGTTTGATATATCATTTTGAAGCTAAAAGATTTCTCTGTCTAGTCATGTTGTCATAAAATATACTGTATTTTATGCCAAAGAATACATCCAATGGTGGAATGGCACTTTAACTGGTGACTCTAAATTGACTGTAGGTGTGAATGTGAATGGTTGTCTGTGTCTATGTGTCAGCCCTGTGATGACCTGGTGACTTGTCCAGGGTGTACCCCGCCTTTCGCCCGTAGTCAGCTGGGATAGGCTCCAGCTTGCCTGCGACCCTGTAGAAGGATAAAGCGGCTAGAGATAATGAGATGAGATGAGATATCATTTTGAAGCTAAAAGATTTCTCTGTCTAGTCATGTTGTCATAAAATATACTGTATTTTATGCCAAAGAATACATCCAATGGTGGAATGCCACTTTAACTGGTGACTCTAAATTGACTGTAGGTGTGAATGTGAATGGTTGTCTGTGTCTATGTGTCAGCCCTGTGATGACCTGGTGACTTGTCCAGGGTGTACCCCGCCTTTCGCCCGTAGTCAGCTGGGATAGGCTCCAGCTTGCCTGCGACCCTGTAGAACAGGATAAAGCGGCTACAGATAATGAGATGAGATGAGACAACATTAGCTACAATATATAGCTTTCTTACATTTATTACTAACTTTCTACTAAGTTATTACTCGGCCTTTGCTTCAGCCAATATACTTTGTTATTTTTCTCAACTTCTTTCACACCAAAGCACTGAGCACTGAGTTTAGTGGATTGCAAGTGCTGAAAATGCGCTCTTTTGTACCAAAATCTGACCAGAAACAGTAATTCTTGAAGACTGGTTTGCAGTTGGCTTCAATTAGGTGAAGGAAAAACACAATGAACTGACAGCTTGTCTAAAGACTTGTTATTTATATTGACGAGCACTGCTGGCAACTCTTTTTACCGAAAAGTAGTTAACACATGCTCAGAAATAACATCAAGGACTAATTTGCTTATCGATTGAACCATCTTGAGCAATCGTACATCAAAATGCATTGGATTAAGAAGGAAGATTATCTGAAGACACAATAGAACTGAATAGAAAATAATATATAATATATGAATTATTTCTTACAAAAATTACACAAACAAACTACAGGCACCGGCCACTTTAATAGGAACTTGTTCGTGACTCTAAGATCCCTGTTCTTGGCTGCAGGACTGGAACCCAATGTGTTGTTCTGCTGTTGCATGCTGAGATGCTTTTCTGCTCACCACGGTTGTAAAGAGTGATTATACGAGTTGCTATATCCTTCCTGGCAGCTCAAACCGATCTGGGGTGGGTCTCCCAAAAGCCTCTTAACGCTAAGAGCATCTTAACTAGGAAAGAGAGTGTTCATTGTGCTGCTCATTCTACCATTTAATGATGATGTTTGTGCTGCGATGCTTTTAGGAAACCCACCCCTGTCCATTTTCCTCTGAGCTCTCTTATCAACAAGACGCTTGTTTCCACCCACAGACAGAACTGCCGCTCACTCACTCAGTGTTTTTTGTTTTTCGCACCATTCTGTCTGTGTAAACTCTAGAGACTGCTGTGTGTGGAAACCCCAGGAGATCAGCAGTTTCTGAAATACTCGAACCGGTCCATCTGGCTCAAACCAACACCCATGCCACAGTGAAAGAAAGTCACACTTTGAGATCACAGTTTTTCCCATTCTGATGTTTGAAGTGAACATTAACTGAAGCTCTTGATTTGTATCTGCGTGATTTTATGCATTGTGCTGCTGTCAAGGGATCGGCCGATTAGATAACCGCATAAAGCAGCAGGCGGATGTACGGGTGTTCCTAATAAAGTGGCCGGTGAGTGTATTTACCTATTTAGCAAATACGCTCATTAAGATCAAGAATGCAGACAAACAGCTATGAAGTTTTCGTCACTACCTGTGATAGAATGCACACAAGCCAGTGTGTTTCGCTTTTTTTATTTAGTGCGACTTATAACATACAATAACATGTTATATAACGTGCAACATTCTGTTATGTAAGGAATAAAACACTTGGGGTTATGCTGTTCTAGGAAACTAATCAGTGGTGTACGGTAATAAAAAGCTACTGTTTTCACGTCAAACTTGATGATTTTATAATAACAGCAAAGTGATCCAAAGTGTTTTATTCCTCTTATACCACAGCAACTTGATACCAATCATATTTTTAATTTACAGTTGTGCTCATAAGTTTACATACCCTGGCAGAATCTATGATTCTTTGACCATTTTTCAGAGAATATGAATGATAACACAAAAACATCTTTTCCACTCATGCTTAGTGGTTGGGTGAAACCATTTATTGTCAAACGACTGTGTTTTCTCTTTTTAAATCATAATGACAACAGAAACTACCCAAATAACCCTGATCAGAAGTTCACATACCCTGGTGATTTTGGCCTGATAACATGCACAGAAGTTGACACGAATGGGTTTGAATGGCTACTAAAGGTAACGTCCTCACCTGTGATCTGTTTGCTTGTAATCAGTGTGTGTGCGTATAAAAGCTGAGTGAGTTTCTGGGATCCAGACAGACTCTTGCATCTTTCATCCAGCCACTGACGTTTCTGGATTCTGAGTCATGGGGAAAGCAAAAAATTGTCAACAGATCTACGGGAAAAGGTAGTTGAACTGTATAAAACAGGAAAGGGATACAAAAAGATATCCAAGGAATTGATAATGCCAGTCAGCAGTGTTCAAACTGTGATTAACAAATGGAAAATCAGGGGCTCTGTTAAAACCAAACCACGGTCAGGTAGACCAACAAAAATTTACGCCAAACAGCACAGAGACAAGCCTCAAAACTTCTGGAACAAGGTAATTTGGAGTGATGAGACCAAAATTGAACTTTTTGGCCACAACCATAAACGTTACATTTGGAGAGGTGTCAACAAAGCCTATGATGAAGTGAACACCATTCCTACTGTAAAGCACAGAGGTGGATCGCTGATGCTTTGGGGATGTGTGAGCTACAAAGGCACAGGAAACTTGGTCACAGTTGAAGGAAAGATGAATGCAGCACGTTATCAGCAAATACTGGAGGCAAATTTGCACTCATCAGCCCGGAAGCTGCGCATGGGACGTACTTGGACGTTCCAACATGACAACGATCCAAAACACAAGGCCAAGTCGACCTGTCATTGGCTACAGCAGAACAAAGTGAAGTTTCTGGAGTGGCCATCTCAGTCCCCTGACCTCAATATCATCGAGCCACTCTGGGGAGATCTCAACCGCGCAGTTCATGCAAGACAGCCCAGGAATTTACAGGAACTGGAGGCTTTTTGCCAAGAAGAATGGGCAGCTTTACCATCTGAGAAAATAAAGAGCCTCATCCACAACTACCACAAAAGACTTCAGGCTGTCATTGATGTTAGAGGGAGCAATACACGGTATTAAGAACTGGGGTATGTAAACTTTTGATCAGGGTCATTTGGATGTTTTTTGTTGTCATTATGATTTAAAAATAGAAAACACAGTTGTTTATCAATAAATGGCTTCACCCAACCACTAACCATGAGTGAGGAAAAAAGTTTGTGTGTTATCATTCATATTCTCTGAAAAAAGGCCAAGAAAGCAAAAATTCTGCCAGGGTATGTAAACTTATGAGCACAACTGTATTAATAAAAGACAATGATGATGATGATGCATGTGTGTGGCAGATGTTCTGTCAGAAGAGCCAAACAAGGGAGTGCGCATACCTTGGAGAAACTCAGAGGGGAAGTTTAATAGCCGTGTTCTCCGTCTGAACAACAACCTTTTATCGAACACGACCGGACTTCTGGAGACGCTGTCTGCTTTATTCATTGAGCCAAAACGACTCTCATGGCTCGACCTGTCCTTCAACGACATCACACACATTCACCCGGTATACATACACAAACAAAAGAATGTGTTAACCCTTCTCAGGGAACAATCTCGTTTCTTTGCTGAAAGGATGCGTTTTCTCTCAAATGAATAACATGCTTGATTGTGTTTAGTATAGAATCACACCTTCTGGTTATACGCACCATCAACACCAACCATCTCCTTCTTTCTCACTCAGGTCCTCACTGAGCTGGTGGAGTTGCGTGTGTTGTATCTCCATGGCAACTCTGTGTGTAATTTCTCAGAGGTGGACAAGCTTGGAGCATTACCGCTCCTGCACACCATCACACTACACGGAAACAGCATCGAGACTGACCATGGCTACAGGTAAAATCAAAGGTCATACTGCATAACGTAGCATTAGGGACACAGCTCCAACTGCAAGGTTCAGCCTTTCAGATATGTATTGTTTGTTCATTCCTGTGTTCTTAGAAAATATGTGATCTCCGTCCTTCCTCATCTGAAGATGATGGACTTCAGTGCAGTCACCAAACAAGAGCGAGTCATGGCTTCCATCTGGCACAAGCCCAGGAGGAGCCGGAACCCCACCCATCGCAGGACAGAAAACATTTAGAGGAAGACTTCTGGATTTTGCATTTAGAAGACAATAGATAATTAGATAATCACACTGATATGTGATCCTTCCTCAGTCTGCTGCCACAAAGTTTGTAGCACACAATTAACTGCGTAGAATGTCTTTGCATGCTGTAGCATTACAATTTCCCTTCACTGTAATTAAGAAGCTCAACCTGTTCCAGCATGATGATGCCTGTGTGCACAAAGCACAAGAGCTCCATGAAGACATGATTTACCAAGGTTGGAGTGGAAGAACTTGAGTGTCCTGCACAGAGCCCTGAACTCAACCCCACTGAACACCTATGGAATGAACTGAAACTGGAACCTCCTCAACATCCCAGCATCAGTGTCTGATCTCACTAATGTGCTTGTGGCTGAATAAACACAAATCCCCATGGCCACGCCCCAAAATCTAGTGGAAAACCTTATTATAACAGTAAAGGGGAATAAATCTGGAATGGGACGTTTAACAAGCACATACAGTGGTGCTTGAAAGTTTGTGAACCCTTTAGAATTTTCTATATTTCTGCATAAATATGACCTAAAACATCATCAGATTTTCACACAAGTCCTAAAAGTAGATAAAGAGAACCCAGTTAAACAAAGGAGACACAAATATTATACTTGGTCATTTATTTATTGAGGAAAATGAACCAATATTACATATCTGTGAGTGGCAAAAGTATGTGAACCTCTAGGATTAGCAGTTAATTTGAAGGTGAAATTAGAGTTAGGTGTTTCCAATCAATGGGATGACAATCAGGTGTGAGTGGGCACCCTGTTTTATTTAAAGAACAGAGATCTATCAAAGTCTGATCTTCACAACACATGTTTGTGGAAGTGTATCATGGCACGAACAAAGGAGATTTCTGAGGACCTCAGAAAAGGCATTGCTGTTGCTCATCAGGCTGGAAAAGGTTACAGAACCATCTCTAAAGAGTTTGGACTCCACCAATCCACAGTCAGACAGATTGTGTACAAATGGAGGAAATTCAACACCATTGTTACCCTCCCCAGGAGTGGGCGACCAACAAAGATCACTCCAAGAGCAAGGCGTGTAATAGTCGGCAAGGTCACTAAGGACCCCAGGGTAACTTCTAAGCAACTGAAGGCCTCTCTCACATTGGCTAATGTTAATGTTCATGAGTCCACCATCAGGAGAACACTGAACAACAATGGTGTGCATGGCAGGGTTGCAAGGAGAAAGCCACTGCTCTCCAAAAAGAACACTGCTGCTCGTCTGCAGTTTGCTAAAGATCACGTGGACAAGCCAGAAGGCTATTGGAAAAATGTTTTGTGGACGGATGAGACCAAAATAGAACTTTTTGGTTTAAATGAGAAGCATTATGTTTGGAGAAAGGAAAACACTGCATTCCAGCATAAGAACCTTATCCCATCTGTGAAACATGGTGGTGGTAGTATCATGGTTTGGCCCTGTTTTGCTGCATCTGGGCCAGGACGGCTTGCCATCATTGATGGAACAATGAATTCTGAATTATACCAGCCAATTCTAAAGGAAAATGTCAGGACATCTGTCCATGAACTGAATCTCAAGAGAAGGTGGGTCATGCAGCAAAACAACGACCCTAAGCACACAAGTCGTTCTACCAAAGAATGCTTAAAGAAGAATAAAGTTAATGTTTTGGAATGGCCAAGTTAAAGTCCTGACCTTAATCCAATTGAAATGTTGTGGAAGGACCTGAAGCGAGCAGTTCATGTGAGGAAACTCACCAACATCCCAGAGTTGAAGCTGTTCTGTACGGAGGAACGGGCTAAAATTCCTCCAAGCTGGTGTGCAGGACTGATCAACAGTTACCGGAAATGTTTACTTGCAGTCATTGCTGCACAAGGGAGTCACACCAGATACTGAAAGCAAAGGTTCACATACTTTTGCCACTCACAGATATGGAATATTGGATCATTTTCCTCAATAAATAAATGACCAAGTATAATATTTTTGTCTCATTTGTTTAACTGGGTTCTCTTTATCTACTTTTAGGACTTGTGTGAAAATCTGATGATGTTTTAGGTCATATTTATGCAGAAATATAGAAAATTCTAAAGGGTTCACAAACTTTCAAGCACCGCTGTATGGGTGTGATGGTTATACGACACGGGCGGCACGGTGGTGTAGTGGTTAGCAGGGCCGCGTTAACCCTTGCCGAGGCCCTGGGCAGACACACCCCCGAGGCCCCACCCCCGCCTGTTGTCAACTGCGCTCAGCAAATTCACCCCCTCAGACGTGTCTGTCTAACTAGACACAGAAACTTAAATAATGACAGTGGCACAATTAGAAATACTATTGAACGATAAAACTTTATATCCATCAACACCTATTTAATCGAGAAAAAGCAATGGTGAAATAGGCAATTGCATGGTGAAAAAATCCATCAGACATCACGGTTAACAAGTCTGGTTAACTAAAGTTTAGCCTCAAGAAGCCTTTGAATGAGTGAGTCAATGAACATGTCAAGAACATAACCAAGGCCTACAACAGTTTCTTTAGTATTCAGAACAAGAACATTCATTTGGTATATAACCGTTCATTTTCATTTTGGAATCCAGGTGACTTTTAACTTGTGAAAACAAAGAGCGATAACAAAGAAAGAAAAATATCTTGCTTCTCAGAAATAAATCTCAAAATGTTAGGCTATGTGAAACCTTTCATCCTTTCACACACGTAATGTCCCAAACAGCAGTGGCACACAGCTTTGCGCATTCAGTTTGACAGCCATGGGTCAACTTACAAGGGCACTTTCCTACTTTTCTGGAAAGCGAAGTCATTAATTAAATCATTGAACTCAAGCTGGCGTAGCGTGTGAAGACATGGTGGACAGTGATCATATTGACAATGATGGGTGATTTATGCGACAGGACAAAGTGGGCTTCCTTACGGGTGGCGAAATGCATCAAAAATGTTATCAATATGATCAAAACTTCTGAAAATATCGTTTCATATTTTCCGATCTCACTACCTCCGAGGCCCCCTAGTGGCCGAGGCCCTGGGCAGTTGCCCATGAAGCCCATTAGGATAACGCGTCCTTGGTGGTTAGCACTGTCGCCTCACAGCAAGAAGGTCCTGGGTTCGAGCCCAGGGGCCTTTCTGTATGGAGTTTGCATGTTGTCCGCGTGGGTTTCCTCCGGGTGCTCCGGTTTCCCCCACAGTCCAAAGACATGCAGGTTAGGTTAACTGGTGACTCTAAATTGACCGTAGGTGTGAATGTGAGTGTGGATGGTTGTCTGTGTCTATGTGTCAGCCCTGTGATGACCTGGCGACTTGTCCAGGGTGTACCCTGCCTTTCGCCTGTAGTCAGCTGGGATAGGCTCCAGCTTGTCTGCGACCCTGTAGAAGGATAAAGCAGCTAGAGATAATGAGATGAGATGAGATTTTCCGATCTCACTACCTCCGAGGCCCCCTAGTGGCCGAGGCCCTGGGCAGTTGCCCATGAAGCCCATTAGGATAACGCGTCCTTGGTGGTTAGCACTGTCGCCTCACAGCAAGAAGGTCCTGGGTTCGAGCCCAGGGGCCTTTCTGTATGGAGTTTGCATGTTGTCCGCGTGGGTTTCCTCCGGGTGCTCCGGTTTCCCCCACAGTCCAAAGACATGCAGGTTAGGTTAACTGGTGACTCTAAATTGACCGTAGGTGTGAATGTGAGTGTGGATGGTTGTCTGTGTCTATGTGTCAGCCCTGTGATGACCTGGCGACTTGTCCAGGGTGTACCCCGCCGTTCGCCCGTAGTCAGCTGGGATAGGCTCCAGCTTGCCTGCGACCCTGTAGAAGGATAAAGCGGCTAGAGATAATGAGATGAGATGAGATTTTCCGATCTCACTACCTCCGAGGGGGGCAGCACGGTGGTGTAGTGGTTAGCGCTGTCGCCTCACAGCAAGAAGGTCCTGGGTTCGAGCCCCGGGGCCGTCGAGGGCCTTTCTGTGTGGAGTTTGCATGTTCTCCCCGTGTCCGCGTGGGTTTCCTCCGGGTGCTCCGGTTTCCCCCACAGTCCAAAGACATGCAGGTTAGGTTAACTGGTGACTCTAAATTGACCGTAGGTGTGAATGTGAGTGTGAATGGTTGTCTGTGTCTAAGTGTCAGCCCTGTGATGACCTGGCGACTTGTCTAGGGTGTACCCCGCCTTTCGCCCGTAGTCAGCTGGGATAGGCTCCAGCTTGCCTGCGACCCTGTCGAAGGATAAAGCGGCTAGAGATAATGAGATGAGATGAGATGAGACTACCTCCGAGGCCCCCTAGTGGCCGAGGCCCTGGGCAGTTGCCCATGAAGCCATGAAGGATAACGCGTCCTTGGTGGTTAGCACTGTCGCCTCACAGCAAGAAGGTCCTGGGTTCGAGCTCAGGGGCCTTTCTGTGTGGAGTTTGCATGTTGTCCGCATGGGTTTCCTCCGGGTGCTCCGGTTTCCCCCACAGTCCAAAGACATGCAGGTTAGGTTAACTGGTGACTCTAAATTGACCGTAGGTGTGAGTGTGGATGGTTGTCTGTGTCTATGTGTCAGCCCTGTGATGACCTGGCGACTTGTCCAGGGTGTACCCTGCCTTTCGCCCGTAGTCAGCTGGGATAGGCTCCAGCTTGCCTACGACCCTGTAGGACAGGATAAAGCGGCTAGAGATAATGAATGGATGGAAGGGTTATATGACACATTTTGCCGTATAATGTTTGAACAAAGTGGATGGTTTGAGAATGAGGCAGAACATCTTTATAATGTACTGTAGTTCCTAGGAAGCCATTTTGTGGTTTAGGAAATGGGGTCCATATTTGTTGTTGTTGTTTGTTTTGTCTGTAACCGCTTATCCTGTGCGCGCAGAGCATTTTTTTAACATAGTTACTGGGAGACCAAATGGCCCTTAGGGCAGAGTCAATCCCGCCAGCAAAAATAGGGAAAAAAAGGAGCGATCTCACATCTTCAGATGTTGGTTTAAGTCCGACAATACATTCCTCAAAAAGGGCGTAGAAGAGCAAATTAATCCATCAACGTGTAGCATTCAATTTATTCCGGACCGTTAAAGACGCCGCCTTCCGCGTAGAATCATACGTCATCCTCGCCGCCATATTGGATAGGTCAAAGCGGAGAATAAAGATTAGCTGCGTTTAACTGTACCAACAGGTTTGCCGTCCAAACGAGATCACATGGGATTACCTTTCACAGGTGAGACTGGAAAAATACTTTTCATTGTATTTGGTCATTATAATGTAATTTTACGAACAGATTTTCCTGACTTTGTGGCTAATATGAAGTCTCGCGCATAATAGTTTATGCGCATGCGTCCTTACTTCTTCTATTGTTCTGGTGTCTCCGAAGGGACCGTCTTACAGTGCCCCTAGAGGTGTGGCATGTGTATTGCATCGTTTTCAGCAAGCGTTGCGTTGACATATGGACCTGATATTTTACTGATCGTTGCCCATTTGGACGCGATATATTTTTAAATAACATCTCGGTGCCGTTGTCGTGTGGATGTAGCCTGAGTGTCTTTGACATAACATTTGTGCTTGGTAATTGCTCTTGATAGCTGTGTAGTCACTGTCGAGTGTTTGTCTGTATGGTGATTGGTGAACCATTTTGCATCACAGAATATGCCGCAGCTAGCCTGGGAAATCCCATGCTGCTTTGCACAATCGTTTCGATCTGAAAAGACAGCATGGAAACTATGGTCTAAAGGCTTGCCTGAGTTAGGGAGCCAATCAGAGAGTGGGGAGGGGTGGAAAGACGGTGCCGCGTACTACTCGACAAACGGAAGCTTGTAGTTTATTTGGGACTGTTTACGGATCACATTTAACATGGCGGCGAGCGATACGAACCAAACTTTCGATCAAGCTTTGTCTTGCACAAACGGCAGTAATCGTTCGGTGCCATTGTTTTCCTATTTTTGTTTTGCCTTCTCTTTCTCTTTCCTCCTCTTCTTCGCCTCTTCGTCTTCTTCGTTGCTCTAACTACGTCACCGGGTACAACTGCCATGATTGGCCATGGGCTACATATACGCCAAATGATAGACATTCGCAACGTCCAATAAACGGCCGTTGACAATCGTAAACCACACCTCCCCTACGAGAAATTCAATAGGCGGATTCCAGACCATATTTCACTTGTGATATGGTCTGGTGTTAACCAGACTATGCCGCAGCGGTGCAGCCGCATGGATTCTGGGGCCTGTGATTGTATTGCCCAGACCAGTTGGTCTCCTAGTGGAAAATCCTTAAAAAATGCTCTGCTGTGCGGGGTCCGTATTTGTGATTTTTACAAAACAAGGCTCACAACACTCAAGGGTCCGTGTATCATCCGATCATTCAAGTATTCCATTCAATCTGGAAAATGAAAAACAAAAAAACCACTCAATATTTCGTTTTCCTGTTTTTCTGTATGACCAAAAAATGAGGGATTGGTGTTTGTTTTCCTTTTTCCAACTCAAAACAGAACAAATAATAAACAGGGAAACCAAAACAAAATAATAACTCTAATTTACGATTATTGATTTTCTCTATTCCCCACGCTACATTAGCCTTCCCATGATCCTCAGCGACAGTCCATCATCATCTCTGCGTCTGTGAAACAGAAAAATTGCATGTGCATGTATATATCAAGTAATTTATTTATACATCCTATTCATTTAATATATTAAGCTGTTAATGTTAAGCTGATGATCTCTTAATTATTATTATCTCAATATAATAGTAATCTGTACCCGAGTTGAAGGGGGATGGGGCGGGATGCCATCCCCCCGGAATAAAAAATGGTCAAAATCATCCCCCCTTTAAAACGGGCATCCCCCCTCCCTTCCCTTGAGCAATTTTATCAGTAAATGTGGACATTACTTCTATTTAACATTGGAATTAGAAATGCCATTCCACGTAGCTTTGCTGAAACTGAGCATACAGTAAGCTACCGTGAGAGAGGGCGCGCGCAAGCGAAGCGTTTGAGGAGGTGACAATCAGTTGGGGTTCCGTTATTTTTGATTTCATTCGGTGTCAGTGACAGCAGCGGATTGCAGCATCATGGCCAAGCGGAGTGGACAGCAAGACCTAAGCAAGTTCGGATTTAAGATCGCAAGAAAAAAACATTTCAGGGGGTAAGTCAAGAGTTACGAATATCAGTCACACTTTCTGTGAGCCCACTATCACGCTGTAAAGTTACCGATTCAGTTGCCTGCTGAGGTTTTAATAAATTATTTACCAAACGATTTAAAAGGAGCCTACCATGACTATGAAGTTGCACTTCAAATTGCACTAGTCATGGTAGGCTCCTTTTAAATCGTTTGGTAAATAATTTATTAAAACCTCAGCAGGCAATGTAAATGAACAACTGAATCTTTTCATATCAAGTCAATAGAATTTTTATTCAAAGCTGAACATTGGGAACATTGAGTTAAATACAGAGGTAGGTAGGGAACCAATAAGCTAAAACAAGCAACAGTAAATTGTAAATCTTCAGCTCTTCAGCTGTTGGTTCTCCTGCTTGCTCCTGTATTGTCTCACACTCCGGGTCCTCCAGCTCCTGCCGCACTGTGTTGCAGTTGCTGCCGACTGTCATCTGGAATAAAGAGCAGTGGATAAGATAATTTAATTAAATATAATTATAATGTTATTTCTGATTTATTTATTATCTGAACGAGGATTTGAGCTTTGAAAAATGACCGGATAATTTCTGTAACGTTGATTCCCGCTGTTTTCTAGGTCACGTGACACCTTAACGTTGACGGTTACCAAGGAGCTGCTTCGATACATACCAGCACTTTGATACATACTGGATACAAGCTAGCAAAATGAGTTAAAAGCAGGCATCTTTGGAAAGTTTCTTTGGAAAGGGGAAAAGGCCCATTGAGGAGACAGAAGAAGAGCCTATGACGAAGAAAAAGAAAGCTGCATTTTAGCAGACACTTTGTCGAGTCCTACACCAATCCTGCTCTGCCTTACATGTTGTGACCGGCTCTCTAATGAGGCAATGAAGCCTTCAAAACTGCTAGTGTCGTTAATTTTAGCCTTCCTGTCTTGAATAACACTTTTTGTTGCCTGAAGAATAACAAACGAACGTCCAGGCTGATTAAATTAATGGCCTTATACAAGAAATCAAAGCTAACATGAACCTGAGTAAGCTATCGATAGCTGGCTAGACTCCAAACTAACATTCATTATGATAGCTGTGTTGTTATCCGCCGCCCACAAATTAGGCGACATATCGGTAACTTTACAGCATGATAGCGGGCTCACAGAAAGTGGGACTGATATTCGTAACTCTTGACTTGCCTCCTGAAATGTTTTTTTTTCTTGCGATCTTAAATCCGAACTTGCTTAGGTCTTGCTGTCCACTCCGCTTGGCCATGATGCTGCAATCCGCTGCTGTCACTGACGCCGAATGAAATCAAAAATAACGGAACCCCAACTGATTGTCACCTCCTCAAACGCTTCGCTTGCGCGCGCCCTCTCTCGCGGTAGCTTACTGTATGCTCAGTTTCAGCAAAGCTACGTGGAATGGCATTTCTAATTCCAATGTTAAATAGAAGTAATGGCCACATTTACTGATAAAATTGCTCAAGGGAAGGGAGGGGGGATGCCCGTTTTAGAGGGGGGATGATTTTGACCATTTTTTATTCCGGGGGGGATGGCATCCCCCCCATCCCCCCTCAACTCGAGTACAGATTACTATTATATTGAGATAATAATAATTAAGAGATCATCAGCTTAACATTAACAGCTTAATATATTAAATGAATAGGATGTATGAATAAATTACTTGATATATACATGCACATGCAATTTTTCTGTTTCACAGACGCAGAGATGATGATGGACTGTCGCTGAGGATCATGGGAAGGCTAATGTAGCGTGGGGAATAGAGAAAATCAATAATCGTAAATTAGAGTTATTATTTCGTTTTGGTTTCCCTGTTTATTATTTGTTCTGTTTTGAGTTGGAAAAAGGAAAACAAACACCAATCCCTCATTTTTTTGTCATACAGAAAAACAGGAAAACGAAATATTGAGTGGTTTTTTTTGTTTTTCGTTTTCCAGATTGAATGGAATACTTGAATGATCGGATGATACACGGACCCTCAAGGTACATTCCGAACAAGATTTCAGAAATGTACAAAAATATCTGTTGACTTGAAGAATGCGCTTAAGAAGGAAATGTTCTTAAGACAGGATTGTATCCTGAAGTAAAATAAAAATATTTTTTGAAATGAAACAGTAGACATTTTAAAGCTTTTAAAAAGGTGGCCTATAAAATAATAATAATAACCGTATATCTGTTATAGTTCGAACACTCATTTCAGACAAAATGGCTGACGTTTGCATTTAGCAAAGAATTTTATATGGATTTTGCTAAACGCCGGAAGTAGATCTGTTTCCGGAAGTAGCTATAATGGCGGAAGTCGTCACGTTGTTGCCCTGTGCTTACTGAAAGGTGTCATGTGACACTCTTTAACGCGAGCAGAAACACCAGAGAGCACAGACAGAAGAGTTTGGATTTTTTTAAAAATATATAGATAGATATTTTTAGAGGGTTTAAATTCCCTCGTATATAAAAGCGAAGAAGGAGAAAGCGGAAGTCTGAGTGAGCTCGAGCTGCAATGGGGTGCTGTTACAGCAGCGAGAGCGAAACAGCCGAACAGGTAACTGTGTCTAGATGTGTGTTAGCATTTTAGCATGACAAGGACCAATTTCTCAGAAGTGTTTATTTCTAAAATAATTATATATTAAACTATCGTGCTGTATAAATACACGCGGTTGTTCCTGCAGCTGTCCTTCTCTAACTGTGGTGTTCGGTTAGCTTTTATGCTAAAGTTTCCAAACAGTTTAGTTGATTTGGCAACGCTAGCTGTGAGGTAATTCATGTTTGCGATTTTTTTTTATGAAAAAAAAATATTTCATGCATCTGTTAATTCTTTTTACATTTCATCCTGTTTAAAAAAAAAAGAAAGTTGTTTGCAGTCAGCGCTGTTTTAAGTGGAGTTCATTTCTGCGCATGCGCACATTATCCCAGCTCCCCTCATAAATACAATGACAAAGGGGTTCACTGTAGTGCACTTAAATAAGTGTCCCAAATGCTTCCAGGTAACAGCCCTAATCCCTTGTCGCTTCTCTTTCGCTACAGTAGGTCAGAGTTAGGCTAAAAATAGAACAAATCCTGATCTTGTCACTGAGCCACTCCAAACAACACAGCTGTAGTTGTCTCATCTCATTATCTCTAGCCGCTTTATCCTTCTACAGGGTCGCAGGCAAGCTGGAGCCTATCCCAGCTGACTACGGGCGAAAGGCGGGGTACACCCTGGACAAGTCGCCAGGTCATCACAGGGCTGACACATAGACACAGACAACCATTCACACTCACATTCACACCTACGCTCAATTTAGAGTCACCAGTTAACCTAACCTGCATGTCTTTGGACTGTGGGGGAAACCGGAGCACCTGGAGGAAACCCACGCGGACACGGGGAGAACATGCAAACTCCACACAGAAAGGCCCTCGCCGGCCACGGGGCTCGAACCTGGACCTACTTGCTGTGAGGCGACAGCGCTAACCACTACACCACCGTGCCGCCCAGCTGTAGTTGTGCAATAATTTATTCAAATGAGTGGGTTTCTAAGGTGACAACTCTTGACACAGGGACTGTGGGATGGAGTTTGAGCGAGCGAGTGTTAGATATTGATGTACGAGTGCAGAAAGGTGACTGAGTCTTAGTGCGCTGCATTTGTGAGTACAGGGAATAGTGAGCGAGATGGCATTTTGAATGTGAATCATACAAGGAATTTGCTTTGGTGGTTTGTTTGGACAGTGAAGATAAAAATAACTAAACACGTTTAAATAGGAACGGACGGAACACGTCCATTCCTGTTTAAACATTATGGATGGAGCCGAGTCACAGGAACATGACTCACGTTAAACCCTGCTGCCAACAACAGAATCACATCCCGTTCTCTAAATTAGTGCACAGTGTACAAGGAGTGTATTACTATACTATGAGTTATGTGTAAGGCTGTGTCCCAAGCACTAGTCTTTAATAAGAAAGCTCAAAGTGTTAGACCTAGGAAGAAAAGTCAGCATTTGGGACAGAGCTGGGTCAAAAAGACAGACGTGACTCTCAGATCTTAGGAGACAAACTTGTTTCTGTGGACTGCTGTTACCTATTGGGGACTGTTCGGGGCATGGAGAACACTGTCCTTTTTTTGGACAGTTGGGCTGTAAGGTTGTGTTCCAAATACCATTTTTTGGCTTTCATAGTCCATCCATTATCCATAACCGCTTATCCTGTTCAGGGTCGCAGGCAAGCTGGAGCCTATCCCAGCTGACTATGGGTGAGAGGCGGGGTACACCCTGGACAAGTCGCCAGGTCATTGCAGGGCTGACTGAGACGAACAACCGTTCACATTCACACCTACGGTCAATTTAGAGTCACCAGTTAACCTAACCTGCATGTCTTTGGACTGTGGGGGAAACCGGAGCACCCGGAGGAAACCCACGCGGACACGGGGAGAACATGCAAACTCCACACAGAAAGGCCCTCGCCGGCCACGGGGTTTGAATCCAGAATCTTCTCGCTGTGAAGCGACAGTGCTAATCACTACACCACCGTGCTACCTGACTTTCATAGTGGGGGCACTAATTCATATACAAGAAGTCCAGTGTTTGGGACAGACGCAAAATGTGACTTGGTGGGGGATTATGGGAATTCTGTACCTCATACACTTTGATACTAATTGTTCATGATGAATTGTGGTATTCCACACTTTGTACTGAGTAGTTTGTGACGGAGCCATGGGAAGCTTTTTCTTTTCCAGTAGGGTTTGACCTTGACTGACCTTTTTGTCGCCCTGCACGACAGGATGGAGACGAGCGCAAGCCGCTGATCCCGCACCCAAACCCGGACAGCAAACCTCCAAACGGGACGGAGCGGAACCCGGCCAACATCTCGTCCACCCGCACAGACGAGCAGGCCCTGCTGTCAATCATCAACAAGACTGCGCAGTGAGACAGACACACACAGAGGGCTGTAAAGCTAGTGTTCAGTTTATGTTCAGGAAACATAAACTGATTTGTCTTTGTCTTTCTCTCAGGAACATTATTGATGTATCAGCTGCAGACTCACAGGGAATGGAGCAACATGAGTACATGGACAAAGCCCGACAATACAGGTGTGTGTGTGGATACAACCATTAACACGCTATTGTGTGCATTAGGCATGTGTGTTGGGGTGAAATTCGGTCAGATTTCTAATCTCTGCTTGTTTGTGAAACAGAAATGTATATATTTTTTGAAACAAACAAGGATTGAGATTTTAAAAGTATAAATGTAGAGATGAAAAATCTTGCTTGGTGAAAAATGATCCAGTGAAGACTGGATTTTAGATCACCTGGCTGCTCAAGTCGTGCCCCAATGGTGGTGTGTGTCTGTGTGTGTGTGAGACAGCACGAAGCTGGCGGTGTTGAGCAGTACTCTGAGTCAGAAGAAGCCACCTCCTCTGCCCTCCCTCACCTCCCAACCTCACCAAGTGCTTGCGAGTGACCTAGTGCCCTACTCTGACATCCAACAGGTACATACCTGCACGCGTGCGCATGCGCGCACACACAGCGTATAGCTATTAAAGGTGCAGTGTGTTGATCTCTGTCTCTCTCGCAGGTGTGTAAAGTGGCAGCGTACGCCTACAGTGCCATCTCACAGATCAAGGTGGATGCCAAAGAAGAGTTGGTGGTGCAGTTTGCTATCCCCTGATCCTTTTCTCTCTCTCTCTTTCTCCCTCTCTCTGTCCTCATGCCCATTTTTTAGTTAACTAATCAAACACAGGGATAAGATCCACCTCTCGCTTGTCCCTCATCCAATCAGACGCACTCTTTCTTCCCAAGAGTGCTAAGCGTGTGTTTGGGTTTTTTTTTTTTTTTCCCGCCCTCCTTTCTTCTTCCAACACCTATGTGCAGCTAATGCTGAAGGTAAACGACTAAAACCTCTGCATTCCAGTCTGTCAAGGTTCAGTGAAGTTAGAATCTCAACCCTTCCCTTCATCATGTTTAACGATTCCAACCAATCAAGCACAGGGGTGATGGCTCTGTCTCCAATTGTCCAGTTAGAGGCTTCGTCCCTGCCGACACTTTATGCATGAAGGCTGAAAGTTAAAGAACAAAGCCACGCTCTCATCCACTTCCCCAGACACTGTGTGTTTTTAAAGGCTGATGCTAGAAGTTTAATCCTCAGCTGTATTGTCTCGTTCAATCAGATGCACCATTCCCCTGAGGGGGAAAAAAAATAATAATAAAAATACTCCTCGTGTTTAAAACTAAAACCCAAAAGACAAATTTCCCTGCCGCCTTTTCAGTCACTTGGATTTGGGGGGCGGGGGAATAAATATAACAGGAACTCGAGCCACAGCTGCTTTTGTGTTAACTTTTAATAAACCCACCAGGTCTAAAGCACTGATGTTTTTTGTTCGTGCGTGTGTTGCGACGGTTCCCATTTGAGCACGTTTTCTTCCTAAACAGATGGATTCCATTTTGTTTCTTTGCAGTTAGAGAATTATGATCTTGTTCCTAACTTGATCGCCGTTGCTCATCCCTTTCTGTGATGTCATCTCCATGCCTTTTATTAGAATTTTCTCCGTTTGTCACTTACCAGTTTCTACCCACCTCCCCATCATACCACAGCTCCCAACTAGAGAAGGTGAAAGCTAGCACGAGCATAACGCACTTGCAGGAAAGCCCTATCCACCCTCTCCCACCTACCTGAGCTGACAGGTGTGCGTGAGTGAGTTTGACGGAAGAGAGAGTATACCATCCCTAACGGATTGGGATTTGAACTCGCAAGCTCCTGACGAGAGCCCACAAGGGTGGAGTGACTTCTTAACGAAGGCCACAATCCAGATAGGAAGAAAATCAGTAGACGTTTCAGATATCGCGCTACCTTCATTAGATATTCTAATAGTTCATGAATATTCATAAGTCAGAACTGGGGGGGGAGCTGACTCTTGAACCCAGGAATGGTGAAGTGCTTTCCCCCCCTCCCCCTTTTTGAAATATTCATGAGTCAGAGATGATGGATGACTATTGGTGAAAGGCGAGGTAGAGGGTGCGAATTTGGGCAGTGTGACAACATGAGGAGGGCGGAGTTTGTGAATGCATATTCATGAGACAAGCAATGTAGGGAAAGGTGTGGGTTATTGATGATGCATGTGCTCGCTTAATGCTTTGCCGTAAATATTTTGGGTTTTGCACAAATGGAAAGGGTTGCAATTAAAGGGGGCGGGGTTATATTTGCAAATGTTAATGATTTAGGGTGTAGAGGAGGAAGCTGATTGGGTATTGGTGTTTTTTTTTTTTTTTGGGGGGGGGAGTGGTCCATACCATAATATTAGGGGTGGAGCCTTTTCTCTAAAAGATGATTTGCTGCAAAGATATTTTTTTTTGGACCTTTTTATGAGTGTTTTGCCAACTTCCTGAAATGTTTATAGGATTAAATGTGTAATGTTTTTTCTTAATAAATTACATTAATACTGTTGAACAGCAGAGAGAAGATGGGGAGTCGTTTACAGAGAGGGGGCGAGGCTGAAATTGGCTATATGATGTATGTGATTTTTGGCATGAATATGCCTTGAACATGCGAACTGTGTGTGAATGCGTGAGAGAAAATAAGATGGGGTGTGTGTGCCGTCTGTGAGGAGGAGTGTGCTTTACACATCCGTAGCCGATGTTTTTAACCAGAGTAGTGATGCACTTTTACCTTGCCTGATCAGTCGCTATTATGCACATGCCAATAATCCATTCTGATATTACGGTAACTGGCTGATCTTTTATCATAATTCATATTCCTGTATTGGGCTGTATGTAACTTATTTTAGTCATACTGACTGTCTTCTGTACAGAAATAGCAGCAGCAGACCAGACTGCGTCCTGATAAATCAATAAAGTGTTGAATATCGCATCATATCACATTCATATTATTGGCACATGCATAATTCCTATGAAATACATCACTGATTGTTGGATTTCTTTCCATAATCAAAACCTGTTTGTAATTATTTATTTTTTTTTCCTTTTAATGTATTTATGTGGGCTCACACACGTATGTGCGTGTGCGCACGCCTGTGTGTTTGTGTATAAACTTTCACCATGTCACAAAAGGGACTGAACATGCTGTAGCAGTTGTTGTTTTGTTTTTCTGCTCATGGCGCTTCTGTTTGATTTAAGCACTGTTAATACCTGCATATTATTTTGTTGAAGGAAATGAAGCATTAAAGACTTGTATAAAGAAATCAACTGTGTCGTCCTTTGTAAGAAAGTCGAGTCCGACACAATGTCCACCAAGGACGAATGGTGGTTCTGTGGCACCTTGTTGATGAGAGAGGTCAGAGGGGAATAGCTCGACTGGTTCAGGCTGACAGGAGGTTTATAGTAACTCGAATAATCACCAGTGGTGAGCAGAAAAGCAGCTCGGACAAATCGCAGCACACGTGTTCTGTTGCTGCTCATGACAAAACTACATTGGGTTCTCTGGTTAGCAAAGAACTGGACAGCTGACGATCATCTGAAGTTCCGACCTGCATGATTTTTAAATCCAGGAAGAAGCTGGGCTCAAAAGGGAATGTGATGAGCAGATTGGGAATAAGAGTCCTGGGATGAACAAAGGACCGTATGTATGATTACAGCAGCAGTTCTTGGGTACAAATACCCAGATCCAAATCTTTTCTCATTCTCACGATCATGATTTTAATTCTCTCTGTCCCTGGGTTTCGGTGCTGAAGGCTGACAGTCACAGGTGTGTGAGTGTGAAAGAGAGTGAAGTATATCCAGGCTGTTGCCATGCAGAGGAAGTTTAAGGATGGTAACTGGATCCTTAGAGCTTGTGCTCAGCACCTGTTAAAGCTGGAACGCCTTAACACTGAACAAACACCTCGAGATCCAGTCCTGCTGAAGGGTTTAAATCGTTTGGGGAAACTCAATCGGTCTGTCGAGTGCTGATAACCTGTTTTATCAGCATGTCTGCATCTCTAAAAGCAAAAACAACTAATGATAGTCAGAACCAGATGAAAAAATGTTTATCTTGCAGCATAGGATTAAACTTGGAAGCACATTGAGAACACAATCGACAATCATTAGTGCATGATCTCTCTGACTGAATGTCTCATTCTCATCTCATTATCTGTAGCCGCTTTATCCTGTTCTACAGGGTCGCAGGCAAGCTGGAGCCTATCCCAGCTGACTACGGGCGAAAGGCGGGGTACACCCTGGACAAGTCGCCAGGTCATCACAGGGCTGACACATAGACACAGACAACCATTCACACTCTCATTCACACCTACGGTCAATTTAGAGTCACCAGTTAACCTAACCTGCATGTCTTTGGACTGTGGGGGAAACCGGAGCACCCGGAGGAAACCCACGCGGACACGGGAGAACATGCAAACTCCACACAGAAAGGCCCTCGCCAGCCACGGGGCTCGAACCCGGACCTTCTTGCTGTGAGGCGACAGCGCTAACCACTACACCACCGTGCCGCCCCTGACTGAATGTATTTATTTTTTTAAAATAATGTCATTAGAAATAAATTTAAACAATGCGTTTTTCTTCGGTACACTATTCCAAAGTATTGGGGTGATGCAAGAAAAACAATTAACAACTAATATTAATGGGGCGGCACGGTGGTGTAGTGGTTAGCGCTGTCGCCTCACAGCAAGAAGGTCTGGGTTCGAGCCCCGTGGCTGGCGAGGGCCTTTCTGTGTGGAGTTTGCATGTTCTCCCCGTGTCCGCGTGGGTTTCCTCCGGGTGCTCCGGTTTCCCCCACAGTCCAAAGACATGCAGGTTAGGTTAACTGGTGACTCTAAATTGAGCGTAGGTGTGAATGTGTGTGTGAATGGTTGTCTGTGTCTATGTGTCAGCCCTGTGATGACCTGGCGACTTGTCCAGGGTGTACCCCGCCTTTCACCCGTAGTCAGCTGGGATAGGCTCCAGCTTGCCTGCGACCCTGTAGAAGGATAAAGCGGCTACAGATAATGAGATGAGATGAGATAAAAACAATCTCCTGCTGTTCAACTTACTAGAGGTGCCATTAAGAAGACTTTAAAATCATATGTTTTTTTCCCATAAATGCAGTGTTAAAACATATTTTCACTAAATACTGTGCAATCCAGACTCACTGTCAACCTTCAACCTTCTAAAATGAGCAAAAAAACATTGTATATTAGACTTGCATGATAATTCATACTATTCACTCATGCAATATGAGAAACTGTTAATCTTTCATTGTTTGTCTTTGTAACCTTTCCAGTCGTATTTTCTTTATTTCTTGAAGGAATAACGGTCATTGTTGAAAATCGTATTTTCAGTTAGAACCATTTTGTGTTGCTTTAACCACGCCGTTTCCCTGGGCTATAAATATGAGGTTGCACACGTGTAAAATCATGGAGAAACCGTAAAGACGTTTTAACACAAAGACACAGACGAGGTCTATAGATATAAACAATACATACGCTGTTATAAAGAAACATCAGCCGTGAGATAATGAGAAGAAGGTGGACATGGCTAGGACACATTTTGAGACGCTAGAAGGACAACACCAGTATTGTGGCACTTGGATGGGCTCCAGAAGGGAAAAGAGCTAGAGGCAGGTCCAAAATGACATGGAGAAGAACAATGGAAAGAGAGAGGAACCATCAAGGATGGCTGAGTTGGAATGCAGCCAGGACTGCAGCACAAGACAGAAGGGGTTGGTCAGCCAGCGTGGAGGCCTTATGCGATGTATGGTGTAGAGAAGTAAGGAACACTGTTATAAAAGTACCATTAAGCATGATGATGATGATGATAAAAGTTACTACACGTCTGAAATCGTTGACCATTGAGCACACAGTGAACAGGATTGTGAAAGAGCAAAGGGGGAAGAAAAGCGCCTGAAGATGACAGGTTCAGAATTGTGACTTTTAGTTTCAAAATCAGCACAATTTTTCAAACAACAACTTGTGTGGCAAGAAAAAATCCCTTCCCGAGAGCATCAGCATCTTACAAAAAAATACAAAATTTCAATCAGCGTCTTTAAAAAAAAAACAAAAATACCTACTTGCTTTGTTGTGTTGTGGTTAGAGGAAACCCAGATCAAACTTTCTGGTTATGCACATGAACACGAACATTGTTTGCTTTGTGGTTGGTGGTTCAGGAAGTGGCATAACCAGGAAATTGTTTCAGGGGAAGATAAAATCAGAGCATGATGTGTACAATTAAACATATGTATATGTGTGATGCATCATGTACCTTCATAACAGTTTCACTGAAAATGCTACTCCGAGCTGATTCCAGCTGGTTACTTCTGGTTCTCCCTGAATTTCTACATCAAAACGGAAGTATTGAAATGAACACAGAATGAAAGTTTTGCAATGTGTATATCAGTCCCCTGAATTGAAACTGAAAAGGGAAATCCACACACAACGTTATGTATATAAAGGAGTTTAACATGCTCTGTATGGAGAAGTGGATCAAGATCCTGTTGCAGGGGTCTCGACCACTTAACAGGTGAAGACGTAGTGCTGATGTTCTCTGCAGAGCAGATCTCATCCTCATCTCATTATCTGTAGCCGCTTTATCCTGTTCTACAGGGTCGCAGGCAAGCTGGAGCCTATCCCAGCTGACTACGGGCGAAAGGCAGGGTACACCCTGGACAAGTCGCCAGGTCATCACAGGGCTGACACATAGACACAGACAACCATTCACACTCACATTCACACCTACGCTCAATTTAGAGTCACCAGTTAACCTAACCTGCATGTCTTTGGACTGTGGGGGAAACCGGAGCACCCGGAGGAAACCCACACGGACACGGGGAGAACATGCAAACTCCACACAGAAAGGCCCTCGCCGGCCACGGGGCTCGAACCCAGACCTTCTTGCTGTGAGGCAACAGCGCTAACCACTACACCACCGTGCCGCCCACTGCTTAGCAGATGTCACAAGATATTAAATATATAATGTATATACACACCCACACACTTGTGGTCAGAAGTTTACATACAGTGACATGAATGTCACCTTGGATATGAATGTCATGGCAATATTTGGGTTTTCAATGATTTCTCTGAACTGTTCGTTTTCTGTGGCGAAATGATTGTGCATCTTTAATAGAAAAAAAAAAACAAGAATTTGGTGCAGAAGTTTTCATTTATTTTGGGCTTTCTGAAATCAACACAGGGTCAAAATTATACAGTGCCTTGCAAAAGTATTCATACCCCTTGAACTTTTTCACATTTTTCCACCTTACAACCACGAACTTAAAAGTTTTTTATTGAGATTTTATGTGAGAGACCAACACAGAGTAGCACATAATTGTGAAGTGAAAGGAAAATGATAAATGGTCTTCAAAATTTTAAACAAATAAAAATCTGAAAAATGTGGTGTGCATTAGTATTCAGCCCCCCTGCGTCAATACTTTGTAGAGCCACCTTTTGCTGCAATTACAGCTGCAAGTCTTTTGTGGTATGTCTCTACCAGCTTTGCACATCTAGACACTGAAATTTTTGCCCATTCTTCTTTGCAAAATAGCTCAAGCTCAGCCAGATTGGATGGAGAGCGTCTGTGAACAGCAATTTTCAAGTCTTGCCACAGATGCTCAATGGGATTTAGGTCTGGACTTTGACTGGGCCATTCTAACACATGAATATTCTTTGATCCAAACCATTCCATTGTAGCTCTGGCTGTATGTTTAGGGTCATTGTCTTGCTGGAAGGTGAATCTCTTTCCCAGTCTCAAGTCTTTTGCAGCCTCCAACAGGTTTTCTTCCAGGATTGCCCTGTATTTAGCTCCATCCATCTTCCCATCAACTCTGACCAGCTTCCCTGTCCCTGCTGAAGAAAAGCATCCCCATAGCATGATGCTGCCACCACCATGTTTCACAGTGGGGATGGTGTGTGCAGGGTGATGAGCAGTGTTAGTTTTCCGCCACACATAGCGCTTTGCATTTAGGCCAAAAAGTTCAACTTTGGTCTCATCTGACCAAAGCACCTTCTTCCACATGTTTGCTGTGTCCCCTACATGGCTTCTGGCAAACTGCAAACGGGACTTCTTATGCCTGTCTTTCAACAATGGCTTTCTTCTTGCCACTCTTCCAAAAAGGCCAGATTTGTGGAGTGTACGACTTATAGTTGTCCTGTGCACAGATTCTCCCACCTGAGCTGTGGGTTTCTGCAGCTCCTCCAGAGTGATCATGGGCCTCTTGGCTGCTTCTCTGACCAGTGCTCTCCTTGCTCGCTCTGTCAGTTTAGGTGGACGGCCATGTCTTGGTAGGTTTGCAGTTGTGCCATACTTTTTCCATTTTTGAATGATGGATTGAACAGTGCTTCTTGAGATGTTCAGAGCTTGGGATATTTTTTTATAACCTAACCCTGCTTTAAACTTCTCCAGAACTTTATCCCTGACCTGTCTGGTGAGCTCTTTGGTCTTCATGATGCTGTTTGTTCTTCAGTGTTCTCTAACAAACCACTGAGGCCTTCACAGAACAAGTGTATTTATGCTGAGAGTAAATTACACACAGTAGGACTTTATTAACTAATTAGATGACTTCTGAAGGCAATTGATTGCACTGGATTGTATTTAGAGGTATCAGAGTACAGGGGGCTGAATACTAATGCACGCCACATTTTTCAGATTTTTATTTGTTTAAAATTTGGAAGACCATTTATCATTTTCATTTCATGTGCTACTCTGTGTTGGTCTATCACATAAAATCTCAATAAAAAAACTTTTAAGTTCATGGTTGTAAGGTGGAAAAATGTGAAAAAGTCCAAGGGGTATGAATACTTTTTCAAGGCACTGTACATAAAGGGTCAAAAATGTACATATGCTCACTTAGATTATTAATTCAGAGGTGCTGAAACTTCCAAAATGTCTCGTCTTGCCAAAGCCAAGGCCTCTGAACTTCCTGTTAGTGATCATGATTGACTACAGCTGGTAGCTTCTTTGTGCCTTCATAAAAAGGGTTTGTTTACAGCACTCATTGGATTGACCAAGACACAGTAAAATGGGAAAGTCCAAGGAGCTCAGTGCAGATCTGAGAAAGAGGATCGCAGATATACACAACTCCGGAATGTCTCTTGGAGCCATTTCTAAACAACTGCAAATTCCAAGATCAGTTCAAACAATTGTATACAAGTTATTGTGAGGTGGAGTCACTTTGCCAAGCCACTTTGCATCAAGAAAACCCAAACTGTCACCCTCGGCTAAAAGCAAATTGGTTTGAATGGTCAGGAACAACCTGGGAACCACCATGGCACAGCCCTGCCATGAACTGGAAGCTGATGGATCACTGTCTACAGTTCAGATCACCATGGACTAAGAGGCTGCTATCCAAGAAATAACCCCTTGCTCCAAAATTGACACCTTCAAGCTGAACTAAAGTTTGAAGCTGAGCACACGGACAAAGAAAAAGCCTTCTGGAGGAAAGCTGTATGGTCAGATGAGACAAAGATTGAGTTGTTTGGCCACAATGACCACCATGTACAGAGGGACACTGTACCAGCTGGTGGTGGTGGTAGGATCATCATGCTCTGGGGCTGTTTTGCTGCCAGTGGAACTGGTTCATTGCACAAAGTGGATGGAATAATGAAGAAGGAGGACTACCTCAGAATTCTTCAGCATAAACCATCAGAAACTTGAACACGACTTGGGAGTTACAACAGGACAATGAGCCCAAACACGCATCAGAGCTGGTTGTGGAGGATAAAGCAGGCCAACATTAAGCTTAAAACAAGTCCTGACTTCAACCCTATTGAAAATATATGGACCGTGCTTATAAGTTGAGTCCATGCCAAGAAATTTTTTTAGTGTGCTTACAAAAGCACACTATTGTTCTTCTTAAGTTTTATTTTTATTATTATTCATTTTCACTCGTTTTTTGGATCCACTATTCCTCCTAGGGCTTTTGAGATAGAGACACCGTTCTAACGCTGAAACGTAGGGCCCGGTCTGGAATAGTGTGCTTGTTCAAATGGTTGCACTACCCCTTGTCGTTCGTCTGGTATTCCCGTTTTTCGGTAAAATTCCGTGCCATTGAAATGAATAGGAGTGATGACGTCATAAGGAGCTCCCCCACTCTAGACGTTAGAGCACGCGCGGCAGCAAAAAACCGAATTAAAACTGCGATTTTACAGCCAAAATCCATGTTTTAAACCCTGTAAAACCTCTGAATTAAATTGAAAAACATATAAAAGGGTGGAGAGGAGATTTCACTGCGTGACGCGTCTCCCTACAAAATGCTGTGAAAGAGTGTGCCGGGCTGAGCCGCGACGCTGACAGAGCGCGCGTGCAGGCAGTCATTTGCTGGCATTTTTAAATCACTGCTGTCCTGTCGCTATTCTCATTGCCACCACCATATGTACTGTTTAAGATCTCTTTCATATTGTCATTAATCACCATTTGCCATAGATTAATTAGGCAGGGCCAAACTTAGTGTTGAGTGCAGGGAAAGGCCTAGCGGCACTTCTAGATGGCTATTGTTTGTGAAACTGACTCATTCAAAATATTCGCTTGAAACATATTGTCATTTTCATTCTTCATCTGTATAATATTTGTCTCGTATCAAAAAGTAAAATAATTCACACTGGCTGTTAAAAACTTCATTTATTGGTTAAAACTTTTGTTATTACAACTCCGGTAGCAATTCATTCACCAGGCATTCAAAATGTTCTTCCGGGTCTCGTTTGGGGAAACAGATGGACTGTTCCAGTGTGTGTGGGGGGGAATAGAGGGGTTTCCCGGGTTCTTTGTGGGGCAGCCCATTGTGATGGGGGTCTCATCTCATCTCATTATCTGTAGCCGCTTTATCCTGTTCTACAGGGTCGCAGGCAAGCTGGAGCCTATCCCAGCTGACTACGGGCGAAAGGCGGGGTACACCCTGGACAAGTCGCCAGGTCATCACAGGGCTGACACATAGACACAGACAACCATTCACACTCACATTCACACCTACGCTCAATTTAGAGTCACCAGTTAACCTAACCTGCATGTCTTTGGACTGTGGGGGAAACCGGAGCAACCGGAGGAAACCCACGCGGACACGGGGAGAACATGCAAACTCCGCACAGAAAGGCCCTCGCCGGCCACGGGGCTCGAACCCGGACCTTCTTGCTGTGATGGGGGTGTTTTAGGGGTAATGACTTAAAAGCCATTTTGAGGGTTCAATAAGGTATTTTTGTGCATGTCAGTTATTGTATGTATTTTTGTGTTATGTTTTCTTATTTGATTTATTATTTGGTAATAATTATGCTGTTGTTTAGTTAATTGATTATTTTTGACAGTGGGGCTATCCAGTGGGTGGGACTACAGTTAGCAACGCTCTATATCAGCGTTTCTCAACCTTTTTTCAGTCACGGCACCCTTCAGAAGTATGCAAATTCTCAAGGCACCCCCATATAAAATATACGCAGTCGCGCTGACCCTATGCTGACCCCGGCAGTGACGTTGTGACATGGGAAAGGGGACCGTGAGACAAATTTTGATGATGCATGAGGCGGCGATGATCTGCATTAGTGTAACTATCATTTTTTGGAATTTTAATTCATTTTATTTATTTCAATGTTAGAATATATAATTTTTTGACAGCACCCCCTAATGAAGCCAGACGGCACCCCAGGGTGCCGTGGCACCCCGGTTGAGAAAGGCTGCTCTATATTAGGCCCAAGAGCCTCAGTAGGTGAGGGTTGGCGGTGAAGTGAACATGTCTTGTTAATTGAAGTTGCTCTTGATAGTAGTTCAGGGTCTGAGGACTTAGCCTGGCTATTTATGCTTGTTTATTTTCGTTTTGTACAGTTTTTGTTTTTGTATATTTTTTCATGCACGCTTGTCACTGTAAATATTTGGACATTGGTAAAAAAAGAGAAAAAGAGAGGAAAAAAATAAACGAAGCCTTTTCGTTGAAAACTATTTGGTCTCCTCCGTCTTCTCCGCTGCTGGGGCTATCCTGCCACAAATGCCCCTTTTCCACCAAAGCAGTTCCAGGGCTGGTTCGGGGCCAGTGCTTAGTTTGGAACCGGGTTTTCTGTTTCCACTGACAAAGAACTGGCTCTGGGGCCAGAAAAACCGGTTCCAGGCTAGCACCAACTGTCTGCTGGGCCAGAGGAAAGAACCGATTACGTCAGCGGGGGGGGGGGGGGGGGGGGAGTTGTTAAGACCAACAACAATAGCAAGACCGCGAAAGGTTGCCATTTTTAAGCGACGAGAAGCAGCAGCTGTACAAACACGAAGTCATCCATTATTGTTGTTGTTGCTTCTTCTTCTCCGTGTTGTTGTTGCTTCGATGTTCGCGCCAAGGTTTATGCAAACGCAGCGATGTAACTAACGTATACAGTGATGTAATGACTTGGCTCCCCTTAGCACCCCGAGCTATGGGAAAGCAAACTTGTTCTCAGCTGGCTCGCAATTTGAACGAGTTGTGAACCAGCACCAGCCCTGGCCCCGAACCAGCCCTGGAACTGATTTGGTGGAAAAGGGGTAAAATAGACTTTGAGTCAGAGAAGGAGTGAGAGCTGTTGACCAAAGCCATTTAAAACAAGGATTTCAGAGTGCGAAAACACATTCTCATATCTTAACCCTTTACTGTTGCTGGCAACATTTGAGCAAGCACACTCCAGCAGTTTCTGCAGAGGAAATGCAATCTAGTTCTTCTTAAGTTTTATTTTTATTCCGTTTCACCTGTTTTTTGGATCCACTACTCCTCCTAGGGCTTTCGAGATAGAGACACCGTTCCAATGCTGAAACGTAGGGCCCGATCTGGAATGGCATGCTTGTTAAAATGGTTGCACTCCCCCTTGTCGTTCATTTGGTATTCCTGTTTTTCGGCAAAATTCCGTGCCATTGAAATGACTGGGTAGAACTTTGGAGTGATGAATCAAATCGTCCTACTCGGACACGCTCCATCGCAGATGCACCAAACCTCATGTGATACTTCAGGCCAACTCCCCTGACACATACATGCAATCGGTTCTGACCGGCACTCATATTTTTCCTTTCTTTTTACTCATCCCTTTTTCCTCCATAGGCTTGCATTGATTTTTGGCCCCATTGAAAATGAATGGTGTTTCAGGAGAAAAACTTTCACTCTCCATCAATTTTTTTAACCAAGTGACCAAACTTCAAGAAACTTCACTTGATGCCTCAGGCCAAGTCCCCGCACAGATCCATCCCCTCATCTGAGACCTGCACTCATCTTTTCCTTGGTTTTCACGCATCTCTTTTTACCTCCATAGGCTTCCATTGATTTTTGGCCCCATTCAAATGAATGGAGTTTTGCTAAGTAAGGGCCTCTGCATGCTCTTGCGACAAGGCTTTCACAGATAGCTTTTCGCAGACAGTTGTAATTTATTGTTGAGCGGGGAGTAATAGGCGTGCGCGATGTTATTCACCGCCACAACGCAAGGGAGCGCGAAGTCGCGAAATCGCTAGGAGTAGTTGGTGGGTGTGGTTAGTGGAGTGTTTATCCTCCGGTTACTTATAATGAGTAGAACTGGAGTCGTATAGATGTACGTACTTCCTCACTTCCTCGATCAACCGCTGTTCGTGCTGCTCCATCTTCACTCGTGTTTTTAAAAATGGCGGTAGTGAAAACAAACCAAACCAGGAAAGTAGGGAAGCGGAAGTGCGTGTACAGCGGATGTAGAGTGGACCAATCGGAGCCCTCGTCTGCGACGCTGTCTGCGAGGCTTCTGCGGTGGTCACAATTTTTGGGAGGTGCACGCAGAGCGTCTGCGAAGGGGGGGGCTACGCAGACGCCATCTGCGACGCCATCTGCGAGGACTGCGTTGTTAGCATAAATTGGCCTTAACACTTCACCACACATCCACCAAACTTCATACGGCACCTCAGGCCAAATCACCATCATACACATGATATCGGTTCTGACCCGCACTCGTCTTTGTCTCGCCTTTCATCCGTCCATTTTTTCTCCATTTTGCCGCTAATCAATGGAAGCTCGACTGAGTCATTCCTCCCTTCCCCCATAGGTGATGATGCATTTGGCAAGGATCTGCTCATTTGAGACTTTGACAGCAAATCAACTTCAACTCAATGGCCACTTTATTAGGAATACTTACACACACACGATAGCAATTAGCATATAAGCATTCACGTGTTACCATGCTAGCTGTTAGCATGTTGCCCATTACGATATCATGCCTGCTGTTAGCTCGCGAGTTGTTAGCATGTTCACCATTAGCATGTTACCATGAGAGCTGTTAGCATGTTAGGATTAGCATGGTAGCATGCAGAGTTCGCATGTTTGCTGTTAGCGAGTTCGCCTGAGCATGTTAGCATGCTAACTGTTAGCATGTCACCCTCAGCGTGTTAGCATGCTAAAAGTAAACATACTAGCCATTAGCATGTTAGCCTGTTAGCATGATAGCTGTCAGCATATTAGCCTTAAAGTGTTAGAATTTTAACAAATAGCATGTTAATCATTAGCATGCTAGAATGCTAGCTGTTAGCATGTTATCTATTAGCATGTTAGCATTAACATGTTAACATGCTAGCTTTTTTTTTTTGCGATCAAATTTTTATTGAAGTTTGAGAAAAAGTAAAAAAGAAGCATGCCAAGACTTTTAGGGATTCAACATCACAACACAGTCTCAGTTTACACATTAGGCCCAAGACTCAGTTTACACAGTAGGCCCAAGACAAAGGAACGTGTCATGTGACACTACAGAACACAGAAGAAGTAACATTATTAATCACAAGCAATAAATAAATAAATAAATAAATCTCATTATCTGTAGCCGCTTTATCCTGTTCTACAGGGTCGCAGGCGAGCTGGAGCCTATCCCAGCTGACTACGGGCGAAAGGCGGGGTACACCCTGGACAAGTCGCCAGGCCATCACAGGGCTGACACATAGACACAGACAACCATTCACACTCACATTCACACCTACGGTCAATTTAGAGTCACCAGTTAACCTAACCTGCATGTCTTTGGACTGTGGGGGAATCCGGAGCACCCGGAGGAAACCCACGCGGACACGGGGAGAACATGCAAACTCCACACAGAAAGGCCCTCGCCGGCCACGGGGCTCGAACCCGGACCTTCTTGCTGTGAGGCGACAGCGCTAACCACTACACCACCGTGCCGCCCTCTAAATAAATAAATAAATAAAGGGAAACAAAAAATACACACACGCACATATACAGACACACCGACACAGGACACACAAAGACATACAAAACAAAACAGAGAGGAACTTGACATGTAGGGACACAGGAATGAATGAGAGTCAGTGGTGAAAAACTAAAAACAAGCTCACAGCATATCTTTCAGAGTCTCAGCAGTACTATGCCAGGCATTTAGTGTGCTCTCATTAGCACCATTAATTCGGGCTGTTGAAAGTTCCAAATATACGACATCCAGAAAAGAAAGAGTCCAAGACTTGATAGTGAGAGAATGAGGTGGCTGTTTGGCAACCATTTTCTTGGCCGCTGTGAGTCCGGCAAAAATTATACGCTTCTTGAGTTTGGAAATATTAAGAGTAGACAGGTCATTCAGAAGCAACACACATATTAACAGGTACCGTTTCTTGTATCAAATCAGATAACTTAGATGCAACATTGCACCACAGTTGTCCAACAGGAGGGCATTCCCAAAACATGTGACTAAACGTGCCCTGAGCTTTCAGAGAGCACAGATTGCAAAAAGGATCATTAATAATTCTCATATGATGAAGTTTGACAGGGGTAAGGTATATTCTATGTAAAAAATTGAAATGAATTTGCTGGTGGTCTGGATTACGTGACACATCACGAATGCCAGACCACACGTCATCCCAATCAAAATCTTGAGTCAGACCTGGGCAATCTCTTCTCCAGACCCTCTCTATTGGAAGTGTGGGGGTGTCCGTTACCAGTAAAAAATTATATAATTTGGATACCATACCCGTCGTTTTGGGGCGGCACGGTGGTGTAGTGGTTAGCGCTGTCGCCTCACAGCAGGAAGGTCCTGGGTTCGAGCCCCGGGGCTGGCGAGGGCCTTTCTGTGTGGAGTTTGCATGTTCTCCCCGTGTCCGCGTGGGTTTCCTCCGGGTGCTCCGGTTTCCCCCACAGTCCAAAGACATGCAGGTTAGGTTGACTGGTGACTCTAAATTGACCGTAGGTGTGAATGTGAGTGTGAATGGTTGTCTGTGTCTATGTGTCAGCCCTGTGATGACCTGGCGACTTGTCCAGGGTGTACCCCGCCTTTCACCCGTAGTCAGCTGGGATAGGCTCCAGCTTGCCTGCGACCCTGTAGAAGGATAAAGCGGCTAGAGATAATGAGATGAGACCTGTCGTTTTGGGTTAACATGCTAGCTTTTAGCATGTTAGTATGCTGTTAGCATGTTAGTATGCTAACTGTTAGCATGCTAGTTGTTAGCATGTTGGCATGGTAGCTTTTAGCATGCTAGCATGATAGCTGTTCTGCTGCAGCTCAGCAAGCACACTTTGCATTTTCTCTGCGGAAATGCAGTCTAGTTTTAATTGAACTCTACCAATTCTACCATGAAGATTCGTGAAATATCCAACCAGAATTCTGCCAGAAGCTTGTTCATGGTAAACAAAAATATTTGGTCAAGGTGAATCTTGCGAAGAGACATTTTACCCAAATATTAGGTGTGCTGTATGTAAAATTTTGACCCTGTGTTGATTTCAGAAAACCCAAAGAAAATTAAAACTTGTGCACCAAATTCTAGTGTTTTTTTAAATTAAATCTGTATGCCGTACAATCATTCTGCCACAGAAAAAGAACAGTTCAGAGAAATGACTGAAAGCCCAAATATTGCCATGACGTTCATATCCAAGATGACGTTCATGTCACTGTATGTAAACATCTGACCACAACTGTATATAATATTTAGGCTATTACACGGTCGTGCGAAGATAGGAATTTTATCTTTGAGTGGTGAACATATTCACAAGTGACCAAAGTGAACGTGGGAAAATATTTTCAAAATGAAAAGACAAACTTCATATATTTGTACCAGTGTGTAACGTTCTTTATATTATATGAACACATACAAAAAAAAGTTAATCAAAAGAATTTTAATTTTGAACCAGTTCACCATTTTGACAATGTGCATCTAGTCAGCGGGAAAACACTGGGAGTGACGTCATCAGAGTGAAATATCAGGAATTATTATACATACAGGATACTTTCTCCATGGAATAAAAACATTTATTTTTTTCACGGTGCGGTTTCCATCAAATCCTGCGCTCTGATTGGCTGGCGAGCGGGTCTGTATCCTACAATACGGACCCCGGTTACGGACCTCTGGCGACTTGCTCATTCACAACAACAACAAACATAGTAGCTATTTTTGTCAACATTTATTTTCGCATTTCTCAGGAGAATAGCATTAATTTTACAGCATGGATAGCGATAACGACAGTGTTCACAGCGAAAGCGAGTTTTACAACCCTGAGGAAGACAAAATAAAAGAAAACATTTCAGGAGAAAGCTAAAAACCTCTAACTGTTGCTAACGCCGAGCAAAAACATGGCTGAATCCTGAATGACTCAGTTTTGTATAAATAGGGGACTACATAGGTGGCAAAATGTAGTTTTTTTCCTGCCATGGAAGTGCACTTGTATACCGAGGAGGAAGCCATTTGCATTACAGCCGTGAATGAGGATTCAAAATGGCGGCTCAGCTCGGTTTTCCCTTTTGGGCGCTCTCGTTTTCTGTTAGAATTTAGTAAATAAATATATTATTTACCAGCTTAAGGTCGGTCCATATGGTGAAATACCGTGACCTCGGCCTTGAATACTGACGTCAGCCCAGAGGGCCTCGCTCAGTACTTTCAAGACCTCAGTTACGGTATTTCACGATACGGACCTCCCAGCAGGTAAATAACATGTATTCTATTCATTTCTCGCGGGTTTCATTCGTTTTGATAGCATGCAATACTGTTAGCATATTGCTTATCCTATGTGTATTACGTCATTCTACCCAATGGAGCATGAGCGTGCAATATTGTTACGATATTGCATGGTTGTCAAGACAACATAGCGTCACATGTCGGAGCTGATGCAAATATTCAATGAGAAACTTTTCTGCTGCGCATGCGCAGAAGCATTTCTTTGTTCGTCGGGAAAGAAAAAGACGTGTTGAACACCCGCAAGGCTACCAAAACATCATTAGATATTCTTCACACATATTTACAAGAGAAAAACATACCAATGGACATTGAAAAGCTGGAAAAGAGACACGTCAGAGACGTAAAACGTCCGCGCTAGCAAGCGACTGCGAAAATTTGCAAGCAAACATGGCCGTGAGGTTTGCTTCACGAAATACGGAAGATTTTGAGAGAATTTTGAAAGAGAAAGATGCTAAAAGGCTACCAAAACTCATCTCATCATCTCTAGCCGCTTTATCCTGTTCTACAGGGTCGCAGGCAAGCTGGAGCCTATCCCAGCTGACTACGGGCGAAAGGCGGGGTACACCCTGGACAAGTCGCCAGGTCATCACAGGGATGACACATAGACACAGACAACCATTCACACCTACAGTCAATTTAGAGTCACCAGTTAACCTAACCTGCATGTCTTTGGACTGTGGGGGAAACCGGAGCACCCGGAGGAAACCCACGCGGACACAGGGAGAACATGCAAACTCCGCACAGAAAGGCCCTCGCCGGCCACGGGGCTTGAACCCGGACCTTCTTGCTGTGAGGCGACAGCGCTAACCACTACACCACCATGCCGCCCTGGCTACCAAAACTTCATTAGATATTCTTTGCGCATATTTACAAGCAGTGGCAAATCATTACGATTAGAACTGGGACTTGAGTACAGCCAAACCTTAGCCAGATACACCAAAAAAGCAGCAGGGATGAGCGGCAGGCTGCCAGGTCGCTCCGTTGTGTGTAGTTGTCGATGTTGATTATAAAAGTAACTAAATAAATTACAGTCAGAGTGAAAAATACTGTAGCGAGCGTGCAGCCTGGAAGAAGAGTCTGTAGACAAAAATCTTAGTTTCTCTGTCATTAGCCTGTGCTACTTGCTCTCAACAGCATTGGCTTGACCATTTTATTAGCATTCACTAACACTACTGATGACCGCTACACTGACTGGAAGGTGACTACACTGCTGCACTGACGGTTTTGGTTCTCCATGTCCTGTAAGGATCTCGTACGAAAAATATGAGTGGTGTATTTCCCAGTAAGACACTCATATCCATATAATATATAAATACTCTCAGGGTCTTAAAATAAAGTTAAATTCAAATCTGCAAAAATGAGACGTAAGCTTTTTTCCCCTCTTTTAATTATCTTGAGTGATATAGTATATAGTAAATAAATTATTTCAAATAATAATTGTTTTTTTAAAAAATAGTTAATCAGGACGGGGACTGCACGTTTTGACTTGTGTATTTAAAAAAGTACCCCAAAGCAACAAATTATCAATACGAAATTCGACATTTTGTCTTCCCTTTCAGTTTTTTTCAGACTCATCCAAACTGAACATCTTTTTTGATGTCCAGTGTGAGTGAGTCTGTTCCCATGATGGTCTCAGATTCTTGTTCCTGGCTGACAGGAGTGGAACCTGATATGGTTTCCTGCTGTTGCAGATCATCCACCTCAAGGTTCAATGTATTGCATGCTCCTGAGATGCTTTTCTGCTCACCGTGGTTGTAAAGAGTGATTATTTGAGTTACTATAGGCTTCCTGTCAGCTCAGACCCGCCTGCTCATTCTCCTCTGAAGGTGTTTCAGCTTGCAGAGCCTCCACACACAGGCTGGAGTGGTTTTTTTCCCCATTCTGTTAAACTCTAGAGACTGTTGTGTATGGATTGTAGTGGGTTCGACGTTAGAAAACATCTATCCATACATCCATTCATTATCTGTAACCACTTATCCTGTGCAGGGTCGCAGGCAAGCTGGAGTCTATCCCAGCTGACTATGGGTGAGAGGCGGGGTACACCCTGGACAAGTCACCAGATCATCGCAGAGCTGACACAGATTAGCCTGGGCCCGCCCATCCTAAGCGTGACGCAACACGAGGGCCTGTTCTGAGCTTAGTCTGGCCAGGCAGGCTATCTACAGCATTTCCAAGCTCCCGAAAAATCGGGAACCAATCAACTTTGAGCATCTCCAACGGCCCTGGGTAGAGGCGTGTTCAAGGCACTGACGTAGTAGAACTGCAACCGGAAGCCATAGATTGTTTACAGCGGTAGATGCTGTATTGAAAGCATTCAACAGGAAGTTCTCATTGAAAACGGAGCAAAGAGCAGCCCTGGAGGTATTTATTGAAAGGAAGGACGTTTTCGCCTTGCTCCCGACCGGCTTCGGTAAGAGTTTAATCTACCAGTTACTCAAGCAGTTTCCGTCGTGTCACATACGTCAGAGGAAAGAGTGATGTGATTGGTTTAAGCTTCGTCACAGCCTTTTCTGGCTTCGACCAGTAGCAAACTGAGGCATTTCAGGGAGGCGGGTCAACCACGGGCTCTGGGAAACGGTTTGGCTTAATAGCTTGGCCAGACCAAATGCTCGGAGAGCTTTGAAGTCGCGTTAGCCAGACTAGACACAGATACCCTGTCCACACTAGGGATTTTGTACCGATACGATACTACTTTCGTACCGCAACACTTGTCCACACTAGCAACTATACCGGTGCTGTAGCGGTATAACTGTATCGGTATGAAACCCACAAATGTATGGGTTTCGTACCGGTACAGTATCGGTACTGTAGCGCTTCGCTGTAGTGTGGACAGATGAAGCGGCTCTGTATCGATACAAATATAATGCGCATGCGCAAAGTCACACACCTCAATCGATGTCTTCGCTGAATAAAATAGTGAAGAACGGAGCAGGCTTGTGCAAAATTCAGAATTTAATTCAATTCAGGAAGTGAATTTGAATTGAATTTGAATTGGCTCCACCCCCAGAGGATATGGAATTGAATGTGAATTGGAATTACAGGAAGTGGAATTTTAAATTCATTGCAATTCAGAGAAATTCATTCTAACCACATATCAGTGAGAATGTGATACTTAGCATGTGTTTTTCTTCCAGATTGGAATAATTATATCTGAAACACAATAAATGCAATACAGAGACTATTATTAAGCATACATTCTTATATTGAAAAGCAATATTTTCATTTTAAAGTAATCAAATAACACAAAGCTGTGGTGAATGCAATTATTATTTTATTTACTTCATGGGGTAATAGTGTTGCATTTAATGATCATCAGCTCTTCAAACGTTTTATCATTGAGGCGGCATCGCTCTGGTCGGAATATCTTTCCACCAACACTAAATATCCTCTCAACAGGTGCAGAGGAAGCAGGTATGGCCAGATATTTGCATGCAAGTAGAGCAAGGTTTGGGAAACGATTTTGGTTTTCTTTCCAGAACAACAAAGGGTTGGTACCCTCTGCCAAACATGCGGCACTCAAGTAAACTGGGAGCTCATGTGAGGATACATCAATTGGCACAGAAGTTGTTTGGGTATCCATGTAGGAAAAGAGTCTGGGGCGTTTGCGTGGTTGGGTATTCATGTCAGAAGTGGCTTTTGGACGTACAGAATCAACTTTTGCAGCGAGGAGGTTTCTGATTGTGTTCTGTTCTTCACCGTTACACCAGTCTAGCTTGAATCTTGGATCAAGAGTTGCAGCCATCTGGAAGCACTCCATATCTTCATATTTTCCAAGTCGCCTCTTGAGTGCGGTTTGTAAGGTGGACAGAAACTTCTTGTTCCCAGTCATTTTGGCATCTTTAATGGCATGTCTCAGTCCTCTCACACAAGGAATAACATAGCTTGATGTTACAGCTTTCTCTGCCTGACAGCGGTCTGTGACCTCCTCAAAGGGTTCTAAAACCTCACAGAGTTCCTCAATGATTTTAAGTTCGTATGGTGATAGCTGAATTGGGCAGTGGAGCTCAGCAAGGACATCATTTGGAACTTTAAGAACTGACCTAAGCATCTTCAACTGGCTATTCCAGCGTGTGGCATTGGCAGGTTGAAGTTTGTGCATTCCCTCCAGGGCCTCTGCAGCATGAGTGGATTTATGGTAAAATGCAACAAACTTCTGAACCTTTCCTAGGAGGCTTTTTATGGAGGCAGCATCATCCAAAGCATCGCGCAGTACCAATTGGAGAGTGTGGGTAAAACATGGTAGTCTCTCAGGTGGAAAGTACATCATTTCCTCTTCTACATTGACCACCTCTACACTGGCATCATCATCCTCCTCATCTTCTCCACCACTCTCACTGTCACTCACATGCACTGGTGGAAAAAGACTGAAGGCCTTTATCATGTTGGACGCATTGTCCGTTATGATGAAAGACACTTTGCTCTGAATGTTGAAACTGCGCAGTACTTGATCATAAACCTGGCAAATATTTTCTGCAGTGTGCCTACCTTTAAATCGCTGACAGCTCAGCATCACACTTTGCAGGTTGTAATCATGAAAGAAATGGCCAGTCATTCCTAAAAATGACCTCATTGATCTGTTGGACCATAAATCAATTGTTAGGCAAATATGGCCAACATTTGTCATGGCATTTGTGAGATGGTATTTCACAGATTGTGCACGCTGTGGTATGAGGCTGTCTCTGAGAGCTCTTCAGGTAGGCACTGTAAATGCTGGTTGTGCAAGCTGGAACATGCCAATGAGGCCTTATGCTCAACTGTAGAGAGGGGGAGGAGGCCATTGGAAATCAGACTAACAATGCTATCTGTCAGAGCCATTTGATTTGTATTGGTTGAGGACCACTTGGTTGATGTTGATGGATGGTCTTGATCTTGGTGTGTTTGACTCATGCCACTGCTGGATGCAGACCCCATCTCCAAGACTGCAGGGTGTTTCTTCTTGAAAGCAGAAAAGCCAATCAATGTTTAAGAGTTTTTATTCTTTGGATCTGTATATTATGGTACAATTCTGTATATTTCGCATAATTGTATCTGTATATATTGTAATCTGTATGCTGATAATTCCATATGTATAGTGCCATCTGTTGATCATACTAATTTAAACTTCTTTCCCCCATTGTTCTGAGTGCATTCTGCTCACATAACTTATTTGTATATATGCTGCACACAATGACTTGCCATAATTATCCATACAAGCTGTAAAAATGTATCTATTCTGTAAATACTGCATTTGTTGGCAAATACTGTACATTCTGTACACATGCACTGTGACTTTTTGCACTTCTTATAAGATGGTTAACTGCATTTACTCTTGCTCTGTATCCTTAAATGTGGAATGACAGTAAAGTTGAATCTAATCTGAAAAAGTCCAGTCAGCAAAATTGCAATACAATAGTGTTACATCTATGTATTCTCTGCTTCTCTATAATGATATGCCCAGACCCCTTATTATGTCATGGTCATAAAAAATACATTAAAAGATTACAAATCTGTTACTTTATCTGGAGGTGTCGTTTGAAATTTGAGGTTGCCTTTATGGAACCACAGACTGCAGTGATTGCAGATTGCTCTGTGGTTTCCATTTGTTGTAGGAATTGGCTCACCAAATTGAATGAGCACAGATGTCCTTTTAGTTGTGTTATCATTTTGCATGTTGCTGTCATCAGAAAACTCAAAAGTACAAACCAGCTATAGCCCTTAAATAGGGTAGTACACAACAGTCTACCCAAAACAAAATGTCCGAAATGTTTGGACAACCATTTTGAAGACTAGGATAAAGTAAAGCATTCTGGGAAACAAAGTCTTGTCTTTTCTAATTTCACACCATTTCAATGTTTACAATTTTAAGGATCAGTTTTATGGAGTAGGGCGGCATGGTGGTGTAGTGGTTAGCGCTGTTGCCCCACAGCAAGAAGGTCCTGGGTTCGAGCCCCGGGGCCGGCGAGGGCCTTTCTGTGTGGAGTTTGCATGTTCTCCCCGTGTCCGCGTGGGTTTCCTCCGGGTGCTCCGGTTTCCCCCACAGTCCAAAGACATGCAGGTTAGGTTAACTGGTGACTCTAAATTGAGCGTAGGTGTGAATGTGAGTGTGAATGGTTGTCTGTGTCAGCCCTGTGATGACCTGGCGACTTGTCCAGGGTGTACCCCGCCTTTCGCCCGTAGTCAGCTGGGATGGGCTCCGGCTTGCCTGCGACCCTGTAGAAGGATGAAGCAGCTGGAGATAATGAGATGAGATGAGTTTTATGGAGTATATATTTGTAGTGACAAATTGTGGTACAAATGGGCCCATTTTCTGTTAAAAAATATAAAAAATAGTGCTGTGGACATAAGGTAAGGCCCTATATTAATACACTGTATGTATTAAATACATGTTGCAATCATATAAGTCTGTACAGAATCATTGTTAACTGTACTTTCATTATCATGAATTTCTTTGAATTTCATGGAATTCCAATTCTACTTCCTGCAATTCGAATTTGAATTGCAATTCCACTTCCTGTTTTGAATTTCAATTCAAATTTATATTGAAATTCAAGAATTGAATTGGAATTTGGGGGTCATTCTCAATTCAATTCAGAATTTCGTACAAGCCTGGAATGGAGATTCGTTTGTTTCTTTCTCAACTGCCTCGCGTGTTTTATATGATTCGACTGAATAAATGACCACCAGAAATACAGACTGTACACTGACAACAAAAAGCACACACACGTTGTTTCATCCGCCATATTCTCGGAAGGAAGTTACTCGGTAACCATGGAAACATTTCGCGCACGCGCATTTCAACTACCGTGAAAGAAAACCGCAAACCTTTCTTGCTAGTGTGGGCAGATGCACTAAACTGTACCGGTATACATGTGAACACAGCTATAGAGACACACAACCATTCACACTCACATTCACACCTACGGTCAATTTAGAGTCACCAGTTAACCTAAGGCCAAGTTTACATTAGACCGTATCTGTCTCGTTTTCTTCACGGATGCACTGTCCGTTTACATTAAAACGCCTGGAAACGCTGGGAAACGGGAATCCGCCAGGGTCCACGTATTCAATCCAGATCGTGTCTGGTCCGGTGCTGTGTAAACATTGAGAATACGCGGATACGCTGTGCTGAGCTCTAGCTGGCGTCTCATTGGACAACGTCACTGTGACATCCACCTTCCTGATTCGCTGGCGTTGGTCATGTGACGCGACTGCTGAAAAACGGCGTGGACTTCCGCCTTGTATCACCTTTCATTAAAGAGTATAAAAGTATGAAAATACTGCAAATACTGATGCAAATACTGCCCATTGTGTAGTTATGATTGTCTTTAGGCTTGCCATCCTTCCACTTGCAAGTGGTAAGTGACGCGCATGCCCGATATGCACTGGGATCACACACACAGCGGCTCAGTCCCGAATCACTGCTCATGCGCTTCACTCACGCACTCTGTGAGCTGCGCAGGGCCGGAGTGCGCACCCTCCAGAGGGCACTCGCTGTTCAGGGCAGAGTGATTTGGAGCGCAGGATGCCTGCGGAGCCGAGCGTATCCGTGTATTGGCGTTGCTGTGTGCACGTGAATCGTTTTAAAAACGTTAATCTGATGATCCGCTGATACGGTCTAATGTAAACCCCACCTAACCTGCATGTCTTTGGACTGTGGGGGAAACCGGAGCACCCGGAGGAAACCCACGCGGACAACATGCAAACTCCACACAAAAAGGCCCTCGCCGGCCGCTGGGCTCAAACCCAGGATCTTCTTGCTGTGAGGCAACAGTGCTAACCACTACACCACCGTGCCACCCCGTTAGAAAACATTTTAACATATTTCTTACTCTCCTGTTTACTGACTACTTTGAGATTAAATTAAAGTTGAAATTTTGCGGTCATGGCAACACAACATTTGCGATGGAACGTGTAGTTTTCAGGATGCAGAAACGATTTAGAAAAAAAATTGTTTTTAAAATTACAACAGCATTTAGAGATATAAAGCTTATTCCAAAAGTCATATATATATATAAAATGTTTATTTTATTTAATTTTTTACATAAGCATCCTGTACTGAAATTCACTTCCGGGAATTAGTGTAACGGTGACGCATACATATCTGAATCTTGATTGGCTGGGTTTGTCTTGTTCCAACCAATGAAACACCAGCTCTTCAGGCACGTCACATTTCGAGGCATCCAATCAGATGACTTGGTCGCGGTTTAAAATACTCAAGATAGGCTCGCGCTGCAGTTTGAAGATTTGTGTATGAGGACGGTGATCTGGGATTAAAATAATAATAATAAAATAAAAAATCGATTATCGTAAAATATTCTGAACTAATGAGCAGCTTTTTAAATATTATTGGATTAAGAAGGTGAGTTAACGATGGTTTACTCGGTATCTGTATTATATTAATCCCTCTACACTGAGTAATAGAATGCGTATTAACGTTGTTTGCAAGCTAGTTTGTTTACTCAGTCACTCACTAACCAGGTAGTTCATGTTAGTAGCAGGCGACTAGATAATATGGAAAACTAATTTTTTTGTTTAAGTTAAAATGTTTTTGTTTTTTTGTCTTCGAACAATTTAACTCAAAAGCAAGGCGTGTTCATGTAAAAAAAAAAAACCGAATGGGCGTGTACACTGCGTTTTACGGTTACCAGCAGGCTTTTGGAGGAAAAATAAACACACTTCTCGTCACTTTTAGTTAAAATATAGACAAGTTTGCGTTCATGTTTGATTAATTTCTGTCGCGAACATCTTTTTCCTGCAACAGACTTCGGTGTTTTTTTGTATGTTTGCTCTATGAGAGCATGTTTATACTGTAGTGTATATACATCTGCTCTGAAACTAATACTAATTGGATATTTTATTCATGTTATATTAACAAAAGTTCCGCTTTAGTGCTTGACGTTTTTGAGATTAAAATGTGTAATTCTGTCTGTAGAAATTGTGACATGCTTTTAATTCCGAGACTGATTGATTGATTAATAAGCTTGATCCAATACAGAGACGATAAACCGTAAAGCCGTGTATATACGTGCAGTTCACTTTCGACCGCGGTGACTGTGTTGCACACGTTGAACCCTCAGAAGTCAAAGTAATCAATAAGTATAGTATTTATATCCGGTTCGAATGAAACTACACACCCTGTAACCCTTTTTACACTCTTAATTAGATCACAGGAACACCTCTAGTGGGGAAAATGCTGATATTTTATAACGATCCTGTTATATTGCCCTGTATTTTGGGGCAAATCACAGTAGTTTATCAGTTTGTGTTCCAGCAACCACAGTTTTCTTTTGCACTTCTGTAACAGTTGCTCAAAATCCATCCAGACATCTCATCTCATTATCTGTAGCCGCTTTATCCTGTTCTACAGGGTCGCAGGCAAGCTGGAGCCTATCCCAGCTGACTACGGGCGAAAGGCGGGGTACACCCTGGACAAGTCGCCAGGTCATCACAGGGCTGACACATAGACACAGACAACCATTCACACTCACATTCACACCTACGCTCAATTTAGAGTCACCAGTTAACCTAACCTGCATGTCTTTGGACTGTGGGGGAAACCGGAGCACCCGGAGGAAACCCACGCGGACACGGGGAGAACATGCAAACTCCGCACAGAAAGGCCCTCGCCGGCCACGGGGCTCGAACCCAGACCTTCTTGCTGTGACGCGACAGCGCTAACCACTACACCACCGTGTTGCCCCATCCAGACATGTATAAATATTATAAAAAGTGTAGTCATATTTAACATTTTATTTCCAGAGGCTTCAGTGGAATTTCAAATAAAAATGGATGCCTGGTTTTAATTTTGCAACTCTCTCTGTCTCAAAAAAACCCCAAACTACTTCTGTTTACACTGTATGATTTTTCAACCCACTTTTGCTGTTGCTGACAAAAACCGTCGAACGATTGTTACAACGTTCGTCCAAAAGCAGCCAATAGGAGAACGGTACTAGACGACGCAAAACTTACTTGCTTAATAGTAGAGCAGATGAATCGTGCACAAGATGATAAAAGCATGAAACTTTCAGGGTTTGTTCTTGAGGGCATAACAATTAATTTAAGATCTGGAGGTGCTCTGTTTGACCTTGGAGGTCAATTAGAGGTCATTGAGGTCATCAATAGGACATTTCTATGCATGAGAGCTGAAATGGGTGTGTTTTGGGGAGCAATTTTGCTAAAAATGTACAGTAAGTATAAATATGCGTGTATTAAGGCATAATCAAGTAAATAAACATAAATAGATATACACCCATAGAGGTAAATGAATGAAATAAACAAAAACCGTAATGATAATAACGTAAAATTGGGAAATGGCAGATGAACTGTAACTGATAGATACCCAGATAAACTACATAAATTTAATCATTAAACTGGAAAGATTTCTTATGTTAGTGAAAACAAAACAGATTTGTTCCACTTTCTTTCTGTTCAAATTGCTGCCATGGCATTAGCTCCTGGCAAAGAAGTATATGCCACAAATGAAAAAATGTCCTCAGCTCTCCTGTTGACTGTGATGTAAGTAATTTGGTTCCATGCACTCAAGAGGAGGCAGACACAAGGCTATTCCTTCATGTGGCAGATGCTGCTAAAAAGGGACTTAAGAACGTGTTAGTTAGAACAGTGGATTCAGATGTGGTCGTCTTGGCAGGAGCTGTATTTCAGGAAGTTGACCTTGAAGAAATGTGGATAGCCTTTGGAACTGGTAGCACTTTCTGCTATTGGCATCCACAAGGTGGTTGCTGCTCTTGGTCCTTCCACTAGCGATGCTTTGCTCGCATTTCATTCTTTCACTGGCTGTGATACAACATCAGCATTCTGTGGCCGTGGTAAAAAGACTGCTTGGGACACGTGGCTTGTGTACCCAGAAGTCACGGAGGCTTTTCATGAGCCATGTATCGGCTCATGTATGGAACCTTGCCTTGGTTATTAGGCCCCAGTTGCCAAGTCTTTCAGACTGGGGATGGGTTAACAGTGACGATGGATGGCAGCCACTTTGGACAACACTACCTGAGGCCTCACAGTCGTGCTATGAGCTTTTGCATTGTGGTTGCAAAAAGGGCTGTTGTGGTCAATGCAAAAAGGCAGAATTGAAGTGTACTGCCCTTTGTGCATGTTCTGGAGACTGCAATGATTAGAATACTCACATTAGGCCTGTATCACTCATTTGGAAGTCATTTTACAATTACAAAGTATATACTGCTTGGCAATATGCTACAAAATCTCATAAAAGTTGTTGAAATTGACATAACGCATCATATATTTTAGAGTGACCTTCATCTTAACCTTGACTTCTAAGTGTAATATCACTATAAATGGACCCTCATGACCTAGAAAAATGGAAATCCACATGTAATTACAATTTTTGTCACACTTGTATGATAAAATGCCCCAATTTTTAATCCTGTCCATTGAAATTGCACATAACAAGGGTCGATGACCTCTAAATGACCTCCAAGGTCAAACTGAGAGCGCCTCCAGATCTTAAATTAATTGTTATGCCCTGGAGAACAAACCCTGAAAGTTTCATGCTTTTATCATGTTGTGCACAATTCTTATGTTTATAGGGCCTTCACAGCTCTACTGTAAGGCTGTCCGTCGATATCGATGATGTCACTCCATGCCGTCTCTCTCTTGGTGAGTTCTTCGATGGCTGATTAGTCCAATTCGGGCGGCAAGGACTCGGCCGCACACATCACATTACGTGCTCGCGCTGTGGTTGGACTGGCTGATGGCGTTTTACTCTTCTGATTGTAGCCGGTTGTGTAGGAGGCAGTTTTTGTCGAACACAGCTGTCTCCACCTGCACCTCTTGGCTGCTAATTCTTCCAGTTTTTGTGGCTCAATGCCGCAGTCCTTCAGGTTGGCCTTTAGATGGTCCTTGTACCTCTTCTGTTGCCCTCCCACAGAGCGTTTACCTTTGGAAAAACGCTCTGTGGGAGGACAACAGAAGAGGTACAAGGGTGTGGGGGCACTGGGTAGAGGCAGCGCTCGAAACTAACGGTGTCCCGACGTCCCGGGGACCATAAAAAATGTTATCGGGACACAAAATTATCATATCTGGGACAATCCCGGGACAATGGAAAAAAAATAGATCTAGAAAAAAAAGTTCTACATTAAAGGTGCAGTACGAGATTTTGGAATAACGGTTCCCGCAAGCCATATTTTGAAAAGAAACACTCCCACCCCTCATGTCTCCACCCCTCCTCCCCCTTATAAAGCCTGAGAAATTCCGGCTTTATAATGTGTGTCTATTGCGTTACACACCAGTGGAGCTCGTTAAGTTAGAGTGTAGAGAGCTTGGAAAAATAGCTCAAACTTTCTCATTTAAACTGTGTTTTCAGCCCCAATTTTCACTCCACACACATAATTTTCTCAAAAGTAGTAGCCACACTTGTCCTGATTCACACAATGTGTCTACCTGAGCGACAGGATTTACAGTTTTTGAATGAGAAGCCTGAAAGTAACGAGAGCACAGCCGCGCAGCCTCATAGACTCCCATTATAAACGTGGCAGAAAAGTCACTCGTTTTTAACTCGCTCTAGTGACCTCATTTTTTACACTACAGACAAAAAAAAATTACATCCGTGTGTTCAGGAGAGCCTTGTGGCGCTCACTGTGAAAGAATTTTGTGAATATCTCCTTCCGTTTTCGTGTAAATCCTCGTTGTTTGGAGGGAGCGCACTGAGAGAATCCTGCGCTCTGTGTGACACTCTGCTCGCTCTCACACACACACACAGAAGGGTCGGGCTGCTCGCGGGCTTCAGTCTGATTGACGTGTCAGTATCCAATCATTTTGAGGTGGTACCTCGATATGATTGGATGGCGTTTTTCCTTTATTTTACACTGTAGACTGGATTAAAATATTTCGTTTTTTGGGTCAAACCTTCTATTGTACTGCTTGCAACATGGGTGTGCATTTCATCCATTGATGGTATGGCTGATGGCTTTCAAAACATCTCTGAATGGGGCAACAGGTATATTACATAAAAATGGATAACGGTAATGGTGAAAATGATAAGTTGGCCTTATATATGCCAACAGATATTCAAGGTATAAGTAGATGAAACGAAAATAAAAGGGGTCTTATTTTCAACTACAGTGTACTGCAGATGTAGGGAGTTGAAACATTTTCTGAATGAGCTAGTTGGCCCCTTTAAATAAACGGGTATCTATTCATACAGTGAGATCGCCAAAGTTTAATAAACTGAAAATGCAATAACTGTAATTTTGAAGTAGATGATGTATAGGACATGTGTCGCTTGTGACTTATTGTAAAAATGATATAAAGGGTTCAAAATTGTATAGTTACAAATATAATAGTAACTTCATATGATAATATTAACCACTGGTTATTTCAGAGAGGAAAAAAAATGGGGACACTATTGCTTCCATTCGGGACAATACAACACAGAATTCGGGACCACTGGGGGACACAAAGAAAAAAAGTTAATTTTGAGCCCTGGGTAGAGGTCTGACCTTTGGTGGCCTGTCTGCTGCACCTTACTTCGTAGGGTGGACAGGCACCTCTGGTCCTCATCCATCCCCTAATCTCTCACATGCTGGCTCCAAGCACCACACACCGGTACACTGCTTCAGCAGGTGGGCTAAACCATGTGAGGGGCCACATCACTGTGGTTAAACCTGCGCTTGGGTGCCAGCGTAGGATCATAGACTAGACACCCTGCAACCCCATCGTGAGCTAGTCATCTTGGTCTTTCCCTTGCCACTGGAGCTATCACGGGGGGGCCAAGATAGTGGACTGAGGGCTGTGCATCCTCCTTCCACTTAAAACCTCCTTTGCACATGTTTCACTTCAAAACTCGCACAATGGCTCCAAATACTGTAGCCGTGATGGTGAACCATTTAAAAAAAGTGTTGGTGGACAGAATAATTTTACCTCAAGAATCAAATCTTTTTGTTTGTGTGAGCCCCATGAGGCGACTTCCAGATCACGCAGAACGTAGTCGTTTCCTTTCATCACGGATCTATCGTTAGGAGCTCATCCTGGAAAATGGCCGAGGTTATTGACGTCATGTCGTACAATACAGTACGATCCTAAATGTTTATGGATGCGATGATGAACCAAAAATGTGGCTGTGGGTCAATGTTCTGTTGAAAATAGCAGTGGGTGGAGCTTTTGTTTCATCTTTTCAGACAGTGATGGCACTGCATCCAGCGAAGGAAGAGGCTCTTCTAGTGTGGGTGCGTCTGCTTTTTCTCTTACCACAGTTATTATTTTTTTTAATCATCACGCAGTATTGATCTGCAAGGTGATGCGTGATGTACGGTGAAATGTTTATTGCAGATCAACAGCCTGCAGCTGGACAAACCGGTGCAGCGAATCGCAGACCTGCAGGATGGAAATCTGTTGCTCAAACTCGTCTATAAACTGTGAGTTATGTGGGGTTTTTTTTTTTTTTGGGGGGGGGGGGGGGGGGGGAGAACATGTAATTTGTTAATAATATTGGTAAAATTTAACCCAACAGGAAGTTCAGTGCATCACTCGAATCACTAACGAGTTGGTTGTTTTTGCTTTACGTGGTACAGCATGCTTGTACATTAAAACAAACCCCTGTTCTCTGATTGGTCACTGTAGGAAAGGGGAGGATCCTAACCAGGCTCCTGTGCACTTGCCTCAAGCAGAAAGGTTGTCCATCATCTCTGACTTCCTCTGCAGTAAGGTTTTTTTTTTTTTAATGTTCCAGCTGTCTGACTGTCTGGCTTTCTAGCTAGCTGTCTGTCTGACGTGTGTCCATGTTGTCTCCTCTTCCTCCTCCTTCTCCAGGGGTGTGTCATGTGGAAGAGTGTATCGTCCTCACACTGGCCAAGGGAAAGATGCTGGAGTTGGAGCTCACCAAGGTGTGTGTGTGTGCGCACGTGCTCAAAAGCTCCTTGCTTTATATTAAGTCTTTCCATTTCAATGTGGGTCATTAATGGAGAACTGAAGGCAATTTTTTTTTATCAAAATTCTATTTCTTTCATTTTATTAAATACAGTAAAGCATTTCTGACAGCTATTGTGTCGCTGCTATAGCAAGTTATGAGTGTTTGAAATATGCTCTGTAATATATCCGTCCATATGTCAAAGCAACGGCCGTAAACGAGATTCGTTGAGACCTGTGCGAGACATCGTAGGACGGAAGTAAAACGTACAGCGGAAATCAAAGCGACCGGCATTGTCAAAAGACGCGCGCGCCCTCTTTCGAATGCTGACGTAATCAAGCCGGAAGTTTTCCCCGTGTCCGAAATCACTCCCTGCTCACTATATAGTGCACAATATAGTGAGGACGCCATTTTGTAGTGCTGTCCGAAACCTGAGTGAGGATTATTTACACCCTATATAGTGCACTCAAAGTATCCCACAATGCATCATGAAAAATAGTATCACTAACCAAATTAATACATCCCATCATGCATTGCGGTCACGCTGAAAGAAATCAAATTAAAAGTCTCAAATTTGATTTAATAAAAGGCAGCGACAAAGAAGAAAGGATTCAGCCTTGATTTTAAAAAAAAAAGAACTGAAAGATGCAGCTACTTTTGTATTTATTAATGTGGGAAATGTGCTCAGTATAATATGGATTTATCACAAAAATACATACATGTGTTTTTATTGTTTTTGAAAACCCACCAGCCGACTGATCTGGCACGTTTTGTGCGACAGTAATGGCGTAAATACCAGCGTGACGGAGTAGTGTCCGAAAGCGTTTTTTTATTTTACCAATGGTTCGAAGTCGTATGGAATAATCTCCATCACTGATGAAGCTGACAGATCTCGAAATTCATCTAAATTGGAATGATACGGCGATCTGGCCGCTGTGTAAACAATTTTCAAAATGGCGGCGCTGACACTTCACGTTTGAAGTCTCGCACAAATCTCGTGAAGATCACGCAGATAAGTGACGCCTGCCGTGGACCAAACGAACTACATTCAACATGGCTAAAAACCGAAAAGGCTGATAAGTGTAATATAATATGCCAATACGAATTACGATATAGCCTAAGGTTAATAAAACCGAAAGTGTAATTGAATAACACGTTAATTAAGAAGTAAAGCAAGTTTAAAAATGACTTCAGTTCCCCCTTTAATGTGTGTGTGTGTGTGTGTGTGTGTGTGTGTGTGTGTGTGTGTTTAAGGTCGTGCTGTTCCTGTCGTACTACGGACTCCTTAACAACAGTCTGGTGCCCAAGGTGGAGTTTGAAACCGAGGTAACATTTAAAGATGTGTCTTAGGGATTTGGAGCAAAATGTTGCATCATAATTCACAGGACATCGCAATAAATACAACCCCGATTCCAAAAAAGTTGGGACAAAGAACAAATTGTAAATAAAAACGGAATGCGATGATGAAGTTTCAAAATTCCATATTTTATTCAGAATAGAACATAGATGACATATCAAATGTTTAAACTGAGAAAATGTATCATTTAAAGAGAAAAATTAGGTGATTTTAAATTTCATGACAACAACACATCTCAAAAAAGTTGGGACAAGGCCATGTTTACCACTGTGAGACATCCCCTTTTCTCTTTACAACAGTCTGTAAACGTCTGGGGACTGAGGAGACAAGTTGCTCAAGTTTAGGGATAGGAATGTTAACCCATTCTTGTCAAATGTAGGATTCTAGTTGCTCAACTGTCTTAGGTCTTTTTTGTCGTATCTTCCGTTTTATGATGCGCCAAATGTTTTCTATGGGTGAAAGATCTGGACTGCAGGCTGGCCAGTTCAGTACCCGGACCCTTCTTCTACGCAGCCATGATGCTGTAATTGATGCAGTATGTGGTTTGGCATTGTCATGTTGGAAAATGCAAGGTCTTCCCTGAAAGAGACGTCGTCTGGATGGGAGCATATGTTGCTCTAGAACCTGGATATACCTTTCAGCATTGATGGTGTCTTTCCAGATGTGTAAGCTGCCCATGCCACACGCACTAATGCAACCCCATACCATCAGAGATGCAGGCTTCTGAACTGAGCGCCGATAACAACTTGGGTCGTCCTTCTCCTCTTTAGTCCGAATGACACGGCGTCCCTGATTTCCATAAAGAACTTCACATTTTGATTCGTCTGACCACAGAACAGTTTTCCACTTTGCCACAGTCCATTTTAAATGAGCCTTGGCCCAGAGAAGACGTCTGCGCTTCTGGATCATGTTTAGATACGGCTTCTTCTTTGAACTATAGAGTTTTAGCTGGCAACGGCGGATGGCACGGTGAATTGTGTTCACAGATAATGTTCTCTGGAAATATTCCTGAGCCCATTTTGTGATTTCCAATACAGAAGCATGCCTGTATGTGATGCAGTGCCGTCTAAGGGCCCGAAGATCACGGGCACCCAGTATGGTTTTCCGGCCTTGACCCTTACGCACAGAGATTCTTCCAGATTCTCTGAATCTTTTGATGATATTATGCACTGTAGATGATGATATGTTCAAACTCTTTGCAATTTTACACTGTCGAACTCCTTTCTGATATTGCTCCACTATTTGTGGGCGCAGAATTAGGGGGATTGGTGATCCTCTTCCCATCTTTACTTCTGAGAGCTGCTGCCACTCCAAGATGCTCTTTTTATACCCAGTCATGTTAATGACCTATTGCCAATTGACCTAATGAGTTGCAATTTGGTCCTCCAGCTGTTCCTTTTTTGTACCTTTAACTTTTCCAGCCTCTTATTGCCCCTGTCCCAACTTTTTTGAGATGTGTTGCTGTCATGAAATTTCAAATGAGCCAATATTTGGCATGAAATTTCAAAATGTCTCACTTTCGACATTTGATATGTTGTCTATGTTCTATTGCGAATACAATATCAGTTTTTGAGATTTGTAAATTATTGCATTCCATTTTTATTTACAATTTGTACTTTGTCCCAACTTTTTTGGAATCGGGGTTGTAAGATAACTCCAAGCAGCGCTTTAAGGGCCCGAGCAATTCCTGGTCCCACACTTTTAGCAATGGAGGAAATCCAAGAGCCACTGTGACCATCAGCGTTTTTACCCTCCTGAGTTGCAAATGAACTCGAATCCTTGTTAATGTCAGGTTTTAATGTGTGCCAAGTCTGGTGTCGATATGCAAGTGTTGCTGAGACAGAGGCTTCACTTCCTGTTGGGTAACTTCCCTATCAGATTTGTTTACACGTGATGGGCAAACCGTGTTTGATAAAAATGTGATGCTTTTGTTCAAATTCAAAACAACATCTTTGAAAAATCAGTAATATTAAGAACACGTGATCCCTTCCAGCCAATAAAGAGAGCTTGGAAATACTGGCTCGTGGTGTCCTCTAGACAGGAGTTCAGACATGATATAATAAATTATAAACACAGAGGTGGTGATTGGTCGAGAGAGTCAAACTATTTCTCAGTAATCACCTCGAGTGACTCGGCAAAACGGCGGCCGATCACGTCATCACTGTAAGAGAGGAAGAATCGCAAATGATGAAAGAAAATACTGTTCCTGAAAGCACTAAAGATGCTCCGAAGTTTGGTATAAAACTATTCAAAGGTAAGGGTGGGATTGTGATTTTTATTTAATTGATTTCAAAACAAACTATTTAATGCGAGTCGGCACAGATAAGCGACAAGTCTGCGCGCGCTGTTATTACATCTGCATGCCGCTTTTGAAGTTCGAAATAAATGATTTTTTTAATAGGCTTTTTATTTATTTTTTTTTTAACACCTGCGTATTTTATACTGAAACAATTATCTGTCTCAGGCTCAGTGAATAATAACCTTGATTTCGTCTCTCTCGGTTATTATTCACTAATGTTCACTTCACCTTAAGAGAATAATTATTATTAAAAACGCAGCAATAAAATAAACTTGTACTAGGCTGCACCTATGGTGCTTGGCCCCCTAAATATGAATCATGATGTTTAGTGTAAGAAAGATGAGACTGGTTTTAATGTTAATTGAATGGAAGCCATGGCGTAATGGTTAGAGAAGCAGCTTTGGGACCAAAAGGTTGCTGGTTCGATTCCCTGGACCAGCAGGACTGGCTGAAGTGCCCTTGAGCAAGGCACCTAACCCCCGACTGCTCTGGCAAGAGTGGTGGCGTACCTCGTGTCTGATTAGCCAAAGAAAAGCTGATGTGATCATCAGTTTGGGTGGTGCCCGACTGAAACAAACTAATTTTGAAGCAAATAAAATAACTGACTGAGAACAGCCAGTGGTTGTAATGAAGTGTGTGAATGTTGATGTGGATTTAAAGGACCCATGGCATGGTGGTTTGTTGATGCTTTAAACGGGCTCGTGGAGGTTTCCGGATGTTATATCCGCAGCCTTTCTCGAAATGAACCCTCGGAACGTAGATATAGCCTCCTGGGAGAAAGCCCCATTTCAGCGCTTTTCCCAGTGCGTCGTTTTGCTAATGAGAAGCAGGAGGCGGGGAAGGGTAGAGGGAGGGGGCGGGCCATGGGGGGAGGGGGCGGGCCATGGGGGGAGGGGGCGGGACTGCCGTCTGCCTCCCAAGCCGGCCGAGAGTGCTCCTCGTCGGGCACGGCCAGGCAGGCGAATGCCCTGGTCCGTCCGCCCTGTCTAAAAAAAAAAAAAAAAAAAAATGGTACAACTCGAGCCCATGGTAAAACTGGGACTTTGTCATTTTTTCCCGCCTGAGGCCCATAGTAAAACTGAGCAGTGGGACTTTGTCATTTTTTTTCCGCCTAAGGCCCATGGTAAAATTGCACTTCCAGGAGGGGCTGCCGTCTGCCTCCCAAGCCGGCCGGGAGCGCTCCTCGTCGGGCACGGCCAGGCGGGCGAATGCCCTGGTCCGTAAGCCGGCCGGGAGCGCTCCTCGTCGGGCACGGCCAGGCGGGCGAATGCCCTGGTCCGTAAGCCAGCCGGGAGCGCTCCTCGTTGGGCACGGCCAGGCGGGCGAATGCCCTGGTCCGTAAGCCGGCCGGGAGCGCTTCTCGTCGGGCACGGCCAGGCGGGCGAATGCCCTGGTCCGTCCGCCCTGTCTTAAAAAAAAAAAAAATGGTACAACTACAGCAACATATCGCTTATCCAACAGAAGACATGCATTGCGGAGCAATAGTCAAACATAAGCTCATAAGTTACAGTCAATTTCCAGACTAAACTCAGTTTAACAGAGCATGCTGCATGCTCTTTAGTTTTGTAGCGCAGAGTACCTGGCTAACTGCAGGAAGCGGTTAGCTGCACAGCTAATGTAGCCATTGCTAGGCTAACGCACCGATTTTAAAACACGGCAAAACGACTTAAGTTATACACTTACTTGTTCGGTGTTTGTGGCTGATGCGGCAGGGATGCTTGGTACGGACCCAGGCTTCAGTGACAGTTGATGTGCAAAACCTGCCCTGTACTGTCCCAAGTTGTGGAAACATTCCTCAGGAAAATGCTTCCGACAAACATACACCGTCTTAGGTAGACTCGACGGCGTATTATTGGAGTAAATAAAATTTAAGCCACTGCGTCTTCAGGGGCTCTCCCGTCGGCAGTAAAAACAGACTCTTTTCTGTGTTGTCACATCCATGCACAGCGCAACTTTTGAGCTGGGCGGGGCAATCCATACAGTGGGTGGGAATCCAGAGGGGGGGCGTGGGGATCATCTCCCTTGCTGACGTAGTAAAGGGAAGAGCTTATCAACGCGCCGTTTTGACGCGCCATTCTCAAATGTTGGGCATAGTTTGGTTTACACATTTATGAAATTTCTAGCCACTTGGGTGACTTAAGAAGGTCAGAGGAACTCATTTTAACGTTAAAAAACCTCAAAGTGAAAATTTCATGCCATGGGACCTTTAAAAAAAAAAAAAATAAAGAAGTGAAAGTGTTCTCCCCCCCCCCCCCCCCCCCCCCCCCCCCCCCAAGGTGCAGATGGTGACCATGTGGCGTTATGTTGAGGATGGAGCGAGCAGTCTGTCCCTGCGTGAAGGTCTGGACAAACTCCTCGCCACAAACTGTAAGTGTCCAGAGACTCCAGTCTTTTTTTTTTTTTTTAATTCTAATTTTAGATTTGGTTTAAAAATATTAAATCCTAAAAGGCTCTGCAATGTAGAATGGTCTCTTCTGTGTTACATCTACTCTGTATAGCCTAAAGTATAATATAGAAAGTTTTTAGTGTTATTACAGTATGATTATACTGGAGGTTTGCTACATTTATTGAAGTTTTTTTTTTTTTTTTTTAAAGCTCTGACCTACATGTCGTCCGTGAGCAGTATGTCCTCGAACAGTGAGGATAACTCTCCCCTTTTCTCCCGCTCACGTCGCTCTCCAGTTGTCGACTTTGTGGAGCTCAAAACCGTGGCCTCCAGCTCGTTTGTCAGGTAAAGTTCAGACATCCGCATCAGCTTGTGAGAATGTGTTGAGATATCTGTGCTCGCCTGTCTAGAATACTTTGCTCATTCAAGGGGTTAAAAAAATTCAGTTTAATCATTAGAGAACTCATCCTGGTGGTAGGGGGAAACGACAGATCTTACCTAATGCACCTTTAGTTTTATCGCTTCTACTTTGTGTGTGTGTGTGTGTGTGTGTGTGTGTGTGTGTGTCAGCTCTCCACTACAGGAGATGATGAGCACGCCTCAGGTACAGGTCAAGCGACTGCGTAAGGAGTTGGCACGTGAAGGAGACGTGCGTGACGAGTTGGAAAGGGAGCTGGCAGAGCGCGTCGCTGTCCTCTCAGAGAAAGGTGAACCTCACAAATAAAGAGAAAATGGACCCAGAGAGAGTTGAGAATCTAGACCAGTGCAATCTAATACTACTGTGGTGGAAAAGCTTAAGAAGACTTGAGGCTGTCAGGAAGAAAGCAGACAGAAAGAAGTTTCTTATAATATTTCTTGCAAGAAGACTCCCTGCTTTATACTTGCCAGAATAACTTGTATATCGGATATCTTCTTCATCTCAGGGTGTTCAGCCGTGGCACCCTCTCGATCATTAAAGGAGAACTGAAGGCAAATCTTTTAAGATCAAAATTCTATTTATCGTTTTATTAAATATCGGAACGCATTTTTGATCGCTATTTTGTCGCTGCTATAGCAAGTTATGAGTGTTTGAAATGTACTGTGTAATATATCAGTCCGTATGTCAAAGCGATGGCCGTAAACAAGATTCGTTGAGACATCGTAGGACGGAAGTAAAACGTACAGCGGAAATCAAAGCGAACAACGTTGTCAAAAGACGCACGCGCCCTCTTTCGAACGCTGACGTAATCAAGCCGGAAGTTTTGTTTGTTTTGATAGAGATCAGGAAAGTTTGAAAAAAGTAGGCAGTAATCGTCATTTAAAGGAACAGTCCACCGTACTTCCATAATGAAATATGCTCTTATCTGAATTGAGACGAGCTGCTCCGTACCTCTCCGAGCTTTGCGTGACCTCCCAGTCAGTCAGACGCAGTCTGACGCGCTGTCACTCCTGTTAGCAATGTAGCTAGGCTCAGCATGGCCAATGGTATTTTTTGGGGCTGTAGTTAGATGCGACCAAACTCTTCCGCGTTTTTCCTGTTTACATAGGTTTATATGACCAGTGACATGAAACAAGTTCAGTTACACAAATTGAAACGTGGCGATTTTCTATGCTATGGAAAGTCCGCACTATAATGACAGGCGTACTAACACCTTCTGCGCGCTTCGACAGCGCATTGATACCTTCACTCTTTTTTTTTTTTTTTTTTTTTTTTTTTTCCTCCTCCCCCGCCCCCCCCTAACTTCCGTCAATACAACCAACGTGACCACCAAGACAAGTAGCCTGCACTCCTTGGAACACAGTCTAGTCAGGAAGCATCAGGTTATGGCTGTGTATTGATGGAAGTCAGGGGGCGGGGGAGAGGGGGAAAACAGGAGTGAAGGTATCAATGCGCTGTCGAAGCACGCAGAAGGTGTTAGTACGCCTGTCATTATAGTGCGGACTTTCCATAGCATAGAAAATCGCTACGTTTCAATTTGTGTAACTGAACTTGTTTCATATCACTGGTCATATAAACCTATGTAAACAGGAAAAACGCGGAAGAGTTTGGTCGCATCTAACTACAGCCCCAAAAAATACCATTGGCCATACTGAGCCTAGCTACATTGCTAACAGGAGTAACAGCGCGTCTGACTGACTGGGAGGTCGCGCAAAGCTCGGAGAGGTACAGAGCAGCTCGTCTCAATTCAGAGAACAACATATTTCATTATGGAAGTACGGTGGACTGTTCCTTTAAACTCGCTTTTGTGCAATACTTCGTTTGGAAAACGGTCTTCAAAATGGCGGCGCTGACACTTCTCGTTTCGAAGTCTCACACAAGTCTTGTGAAGATCACGCGGATAAGCGACGCCTGCCGTGGACCAAACGAACTAAATTCAACACGGCTAAAAACCGAATAGGCCGATAAGTATAATATTTAATTGCAATTAGTTGCCAATACGAGTCACGATATAAGGTTACTAAAAGCGAAAACATAACTGAATAACACGCTAATGAAGAAATAAAGCAAGTTTAGAAATGACTTCAGTTCTCCTTTAACCACTGTCCCGACACGTACACACGTTTAAGGCCAATTTATGCTGACAACCCAGTCCTCGCAGACGGCGCAGCAGATAGCGTCTGCGTAGCCCCCCCACCTTCGCAGACGCTCTGCGCGCACCTCCCAAAAATTGTGACCACCACAGAAGCCTGGCAGACAGCGTCGCAGACAAGAGGGCTCTGATTGGTCCACTCTACATCCGCTGTACACGCACTTCCGCTTCCCTACTTTCCCGGTTTGGTTTGTTTTCACGACCGCCATTTTTAAAAACACGAGCGAAGATGGAGCAGCACGAAGAGCGGTTGATCGAGGAAGTGAGGAAGTACGCACATCTATACGACTCCAGTTCTAGTCATTATAAGTAACCGGAGGATAAACACTCCACTAACCACACCCACCAACTACTCCTAGCGATTTCGCGACTTCGCGCCCCCTTGCGTTGTGGCGGTGAATAACATCGCGCACGCCTATTACTCCCCGCTCAACGATAAATTACAACTGTCTGCGAAAAGCTGTCTGCGAAAGCCTTGTCGCAAGAGCATGCAGAGGCCTTTATACTAACCTAAAAAACAGAACACATGCGTTCTTCATCTTATATACAGGGCTGTGAAAAATCCGCGGAATTCCGCGAATTTGGCCGCCAAAAATATAATTTTAGTAAATCATCTAATTTTGCAATAAAAATTGGGGGGGGGGGGTAGGTTTCTTTTGCGACAATGACAGACCGGTTTACGGCATTTGCGCCATGCTTACAAACCATGGCACGAATCTTGTGCTATTTAAACACGCTTTCGATATCAACGGTTTTGAAAAGGAGAATTTCGCGGTATGTCCATGTCACGGAGGGACATCGTTCAGAGGGAGGACGGTGAGACCGACGATGTCAAAAAAAAATTTGACAAGGAAAATGGCATCAAAAATCCATGGAATTGGCGATGGCTGGAGTTTAAAGTCGGTCGTGAATGAGCACATACGGAAGATAAAAGAACCGGGGAAAGCTTACCGCATCTTGTGCCATCAGGATGTGAAGTACGGTTCTGATGGAAGAACGCGTTTGGTTGACCATGTTAGAGGAAAAAAAACATGCGGAATTGGTGAAATTGAAGCTGTCGAACTATAGATTACCAGGTAGACCATCTTGTTCACATTTATATATTCAATTTATTATAATAATAATAAACAGTTCAAATTAAATGGCATGGTTGAGAAAATATTTGCTTTCAGGAGGAGATGCTTCAAATCTATCAATATACACAAAATCTGTTCAGCTTCTGGGGCCCTGCGGGCCCCAGGCCCACGGCTCCTGGGGGGCTGCTCCTCCCAGACCCCCTGCTAAAATTGTTTCCTCGGATTTTGTCATTTCTATTTCACAGCCCTGTATATAAACATGAGACACAATGTCTGACCTTTACTAAGGATCTGAGAGGCACAGCAATTCTCTAAAATTACATTTTTCCTCTATATTATCTAGAGACGTTCAGTGTTGGATTTGTTAGATATTCATCATTCTCTCTCTCTCTCTCTCTCTCTCTCTCTCTCTCTCTCTCTCTCTCTCTCTCTCTCTCTGTCTGAGACAGAGGGACAGATCAGTCAGCTTCAGCACAGGCTGCAACGCTTGCAGAGGGATCAGGACGAGATGGAGAAGGGGCATAAAGCTGCACTGAGTGATCTCCAGCAGCAGAATGATGGGTAACCGCTGTGTAACTCCGTTATGATGTTCTCCGTTATTTAGACTCTTGTTAGAGCTGCATGGTCACATATTGGACATGTATGTGCAAATCGGATCACATTTTGACATACCCGTGTGTGGGGCATTTTTGTGTCGTGGGTCGCAATCCAGACTCCTCGGACGGGTACACGAGGTCATAAAGCAGTGTCGAGACCTGAAAACAGACAACGGTCAGAAAGAGAGACGGATTGATGAGCTGTTGGAGGAGAACGGCACACTCGCCACGCAGGTACGATTTAGTTTCTTCCATCAGGCTGTTTTTATTTTGTGATCCTTTCTCATGTATCGTCTCTATTTTTGCTCCGTCTGTGGTCGTACCAGATGAGGAACACCTGTGCCCAGCTTGCAAGGGCCGAGGAGGAAATCCTTAAACTAACAGAAGCTCACAGCTCGTCCCAGACAGAGTGGGGGAGCAGGAGGGACTTGCTGCAGAGAGAGCTAAGCCAGGCTCTCACTGACAGGGTGACTACACACTTTAAAATAAAAAATAAATTATTAGAAATACGACAGTAACATTTCAAGAATCAATTAATGTGCATGACTTTATGGACATTTTGAAGTGTGCGTAAAAATAAGAAATGAATACTATTTATCAAATAATGCAGTTAATCCAGTTAAGGTGCAGTCGGTCTTTTACATGAGCGTGTTCAAATTAAGCAGCATGGCAACGAAGTATTGACGTGAACTTATTTTAATATATAGTACTGTGCAAAAGTCTTGGGCACCCTGTTTCTTTAGTGAAAAATTTATTATAGACTTTTTTTTTAATTTCATGACTCCTACATTACGGAACCAGTACAAAAGCATTTAAATTCTCAAACGTTAGTTTCCCAGCACAAGATTAAATGTTACAGAAAAATGTTTGTATATTAGTAAAGAAGGCAGCATATTCCATAAGAGAGCACTTTTCAGATTAAAAAAGAAAGCATAATGAAGGCCGCTGGGTTTTGGGGCAAAATGAAGACGCGAGTGCGACAGTCAGTGTCCAGAAGAACTGTGGCTGGTTCTGGAAGATGCTCAGTAAAACCTACAGATCATTTCTGCATAAAACTGCACCTGAGACTCATCTCATCCCATTCTCATTATCTCTAGCTGCTTTATCCTGTTCTACAGGGTCGCAGGCGAGCTGGAGCCTATCCCAGCTGACTACGGGCGAAAGGCGGGGTACACCCTGGACAAGTCGCCAGGTCATCACAGGGCTGACACATAGACACAGACAACCATTCACACTCACATTCACACCTACGCTCAATTTAGAGTCACCAGTTAACCTAACCTGCATGTCTTTGGACTGTGGGGGAAACCGGAGCACCCGGAGGAAACCCACGCGGACACAGGGAGAACATGCAAACTCCGCACAGAAAGGCCCTCGCCGGCCACGGGGCTCGAACCCGGACCTTCTTGCTGTGAGGCGACAGTGCTAACCACTACACCAACGTGCTGCCGCACCTGAGACTACTATTTAAAAATTTTTTTTTTTTTTAAACAAAGGGTCATCTTGCACCAAATACTGACTGTTTCATGCATTGCTGCTTATTGATGTTTACGTTAAATATAATTTTTAAATGTAGAAACGTTTAATTTCATTATTTTTGAAGGCATATTTGCTCTACAGCATTTCATTGCATGTGCATAAGACTTTTGCACAGTACTGTATGCCTTAAATATTGGAGCATATCCTGTAACTAATGAACACTTGTTGTTTTTTTTGTTTGTTTGTTTGTTTTTTTTAAACGGTGGTAAACAATCAATTACTTATTTCTGACTTGCATTTTGCCTTTCCTCTGTCAATTCTGACATTTCTTTCTGACTGTTCAGGAATGTCTTGGTGAGCAAATTCAGATCTTACAAGGAAAGATCTCCGTTTTAGAGGATGAGCTCGCCAAACTCTCGCAGCAGCTCCAAGAGAAAGGTGAAGTCCTGGGACCGATTGTAGAGGTAGGTGTTGCGTACTAGGCAATTTTTCTTCCAAGGTTCATGGTCATGCTAAACAGCTGATTTTGTGGGGTTTTATCCCCCGCTGGCTGAAAGGCCCGAAGGGGGATTATGTCATGGTGATGTCTGTCCCGGGAAGGGTACTCACCTTCTGAAATCAACTCCCCTCAATTTTTGGAGGAATTTCATGAAACTTGGCAGGATTCTTTGTTTGTTATATGTCAGTAATACGCATATTGTAATTTTGTTCAATTCCGTCTTGTTTTACCAGAGTTACAGTCCTTGAATAACAAAATTTATGCTTTTGACAATTTCACAAGTGTTTTCCTTCTGCAGTCAACTCCTCTCACAATTTGTGGAGGAATTTCACCCAACTTGGTAAAAGGCATTGTTATATCTCGGTAATACGCAGATTTTGTTCAGTTCGGTCGCATTTTACCAGAGTTACAGCCCTTGATTAACAACCTTGTACTTTCACAATTTCATAAAGGTGTGCTCGCCTTCTGACATCGACTCCTCTCAGAATTTGTGGACGAATTTTTCGAAGCTTGGCAAAAGCCCTTGTTATATGACGGTAATGCGCAGATTGCGATTTCATTTCATTTGTGATATTTTTCCCAGAGTTTTGACCCTTGATTAAATAACTTGTACTTTGACAATTTCATGAGGGTGTACGTTCTTCTGAAATCAACTCCTCTCACAGTTTGTGGAGGAATTTCACCAAACTTGGCAAAAGGCTTTGTTATATGACCGTTATACGCAGATTGAAATTTTGTTTAATTTGGGCAAATTTTCCCAGAGTTATGCCCTTGATTATTGACAGACTTGTACTTTGGAAATTTCCTCAAGGTGTGCTTGCTTTCCGAAATCAACTTCCCTCACAGTTTTTATCCCCCGCTGGCTGAAGGGCCCGAAGGGGGATTATGTCATGGTGATGTCTGTCCCGGGAAGGGTACTCACCTTCTGAAATCAACTCCCCTCAATTTTTGGAGGAATTTCATGAAACTTGGCAGGATTCTTTGTTTGTTATATGTCGGTAATATGCATATTGTAATTTCGTTCAATTCCGTCTTGTTTTACCAGAGTTACAGTCCTTGAATAACAAAATTTATGCTTTTGACAATTTCACAAGAGTGTTTTCCTTCTGCAGTCAACTCCTCTCACAATTTGTGGAGGAATTTCACCAAACTTGGTAAAAGGCATTGTTATATCTCGGTAATACGCAGATTTTGTTCAGTTCGGTCGCATTTTACCAGAGTTACAGCCCTTGATTAACAACCTTGTACTTTCACAATTTCATAAAGGTGTGCTCGCCTTCTGACATCGACTCCTCTCACAATTTGTGGACGAATTTTTCGAAGCTTGGCAAAAGGCCTTGTTATATGACGGTAATACACAGATTGCGATTTAATTTCGTTTGTGATAATTTTCCCAGAGTTTTGACCCTTGATTAAATAACTTGTACTTTGACAATTTCATGAGGGTGTACGTTCTTCTGAAATCAACTCCTCTCACAGGTTGTGGAGGAATTTCACCAAACTTGGCAAAAGGCTTTGTTATATGACCGTTATACGCAGATTTAAATTTCGTTTAATTTGGGCAAATTTTCCCAGAGTTATGCCCTTGATTATTGACAGACTTGTACTTTGGAAATTTCCTCAAGGTGTGCTTGCTTTCCGAAATCAACTTCCCTCACAGTTTTTATCCCCCGCTGGCTGAAAGGCCCGAAGGGGGATTATGCCATGGCGATGTCCGTCCGTCCCAGGAAGGGTGCTCACTTTCTGAAATCAACTCTTCTCACAATTTGTGGAGGAATTTCACAAAACTTGGCAGGATTCTTTGTCATATGTCGGTAATACGCATATTGCAATTTCATTCAAATCAGTCAGATTTTACCAGAGTTATGGCCGAGTTGCCAGCGAGGGATATTGTACTCTCAGAGCACTCTTGTTCTTTTATTGACATGATGGAGAATTTACAACATATTGTATACATGGATATAGTATTGTACACAAGGTATGGAGATTTTTCTGCACTAGGTTATGCAAGGCTTGTTTTTAATGCAGTATTTTTCAAGTAACTCAGCCAGTACCATATTGAGTTTGAGAGATTTTATGTTCTGACTACTGATGACCCAGTCTTAGAGTTGACCTCATTGCTCAGCACGTACATCAACACTACTAGTATATTTTCTTTAAGACACGTTTTGCTAATCTATCTTTTTGTTTTGTTTAAAATGCCAATTCCTCCCTCCACAGCGGGAAAAACTAAAGCAGGAACTCGCCGACTTGACTCTAAAACTTTCCCAGTGTGAAGAAGCCATTTCTCTCCTTGAGAAGGAGAAAACGGATGTTGAAGCACTATTGGCAGAAGAACGAAGCTCTTTTGAAAAGAAAACCCTCCACTTGGAGGGACGCATTTCAGATCTTCAGCAGACAATAAACACTATACAAGCAGAGAAGGATGCTCAGGAACATGCCTCAAAGACCAAACAGGATGCTCTTACCTCCCAGATAGCAGCTTTGGAAACTGATCTGGCTCGTCTTCAAAAGCTAGAAGTACAGTTAACAGCAGAGATTGCTGCATCTGCTGAACTTCGTCAGCAACGTGGGATGCTGGAGGCAAAGGTCGCTTCCTTGGAGGATACTGTTAATATGCTACAATCCAGGTGCCAAAACATGGAGGCAGAAAATGCAACACAGCAGCAACTTCTTAATGCTGTCAGGGGTGACCTGCAAAATGCTCAAATTTCCCTTGTGGAATATGAAAAAAAGCTGGCAGACCATCAAAAAGTGGTGGAGGAGAATGCCTCTCTCCGAGCCAGGATCTCTGCACTGGATAATACTGTTGCAAATCTGCAAATGGAGATTGATGCAGAGAGAAAAAGAGGTGATGAGCTTCTTGCAGTGAAAGAGCAGCAGGCAGCTTTGATGGAGGAAAAGTTCCAAAAACAGGAGCAAAAAGCTCATGAGATGTTTGCCGAACTCGAAACTCTGAGTCAGGAGCTTCGCAAAATGAAGCATCAGAAACTCGAGGCTGAATCTTGTATAGAGACATTAACCCAAGAAGGAATGGACCTTAAAGCAAGTCTATTGGAGGAGCAAGCTCGAGCCCAATCACAACTGGCTCTTGTAAACAAGGCCAAAGAGGAAAAGGAGATGGAACTGCAGCAAATTATTACAGATAATCAGAGCAAAATATCAGAATTACAAAGTAAGATTGAGGGAACTGTTGAATCACTGAAGCAAAGTGAATCTGAAGTGTCAGTGCTGAAAGAAAAAATTGTTTCTAAAGATGGAGATCTCGTCATACAACAAAAGGAATTGGCCCACCTTCAAAATGAGGCAGAAAATCTGCAAAGGCAGCTCATGGAGGTAGAAGGGCTTTCGCAACAATTGAGTCAGGATGTGGTATCCAAAGACCAGGAAGTTCAACACTTGAAGGTGGTGCTTGAACAGAAGGAAGGAGAGATCCAGTCCCTTAAGGACAGTCTTCAGTCTGTTGAGGTGAAGTCCATTGAAATGCGTGATCTTCACCAAAAGGAAGCTGAAGAACAGATGCTTGCTATTGCAGAACTGAAGGTACAGCTTGCCGAAGCTGAGAAACTTCTCTCAGAGAAAGTTAAAACTCTGGAAGCTCTTGTCCAGCAGTTAAAGGATTTAAAGGAAGAGCTTTCTTCTGAAAGGCAGAGAGTTGCAACCTTGGAAATTAGTTTTAAGGCTTCAAAAGAGGCCCATGAAGCCCAGGAGCAGACTTTAAGACTGGAAGTTACACAACTGCAGCAGGAGATTGATGGACATTTGAAGAAGTTGGAGGAGTCTTTAAATGAGATTAATTCCCTCAAAGAAGAAATGTCTTGTCAACAGGATGTCGCACTCCAGAAAGTACGAGAAGTTTCTGTTTTAGCCGAACAAAACCGATCTCTGGAGGAAAACTTGGCTCAACTTCAGAATCAACTTGCAGAAGCAACTACACTAGCTGCAGAAAGACAATCTGAATTACGCAAGCTTCAAGAGGAGGTTCAGCATCAAGCGAATCTCAGAGTAAAAGCTCTGGAAATTGAAGAGATTCAACGTAAAGAGCTTCAAAGGGAGGTAACGGAACTTCAAGCCAGAGTTCAGGAGCTTGCTACTCTTGCTTCTGAAAGAGAAATGCAGCTTGGTTCTCTTCATGAAAAGATGAAGGAACAGGAAGAATACAACCGGAAACTCCTTCAAAAATCTGAAGAAGCTCTTCAGAAAGAACTTGAGAACGTGGTAGACTTAAAGGTGCAACTTGAGTCTGCCAAGCACCAGACCACAGTTAAAACTGAGATTTTGGAGTCAACGGAAGACAAGCTGAAACAAATGGAGCTCCTGTACCAACAGAAGGAGACCCTTGCTAGTGAAGCATGTCAGGCCAAGGAAACTTTAGAGAGGACCGTGACTGAGCTTTGCAGTAAACGGAAGCGAGATTTGGATAGGTTCCAGCAAGATTTAGAGAGCTTAAAAAAGGAAAAGGAACACCTGGCTTTGGTAAATGAGTCTCTTCAAAGTGAATGCCAGACCTTGCAAGCACAGAGCAAAGAGCAACAAGAGACAGTAAATGCATTTAAGGCTGACCTGCAGAGCACCCAAGAAGAATATGAGCGAAATATAGAAGCCCTGAAAAAGGAGAAGGAGCATCTCCAGGATGAGTGGCAGAGCTTGCAGACTGAGAACAAAGGACAGCAAGAGGTTCTAAATACCCTGAAGGCTGATCTTCAGAAAACCCAGGATGGGTTTCAGAAAGATTTGGAGATCCTGAAAAAGGAGAACGAACACCTTTCTTCAGTAAACGAGACTCTCCAGGTTGAATCTCAGAACTTGCATATAAAGAACAAAAGTCAACATGAGGCTATGAACACCTTAAAGGCTGATCTCCAGAACACACAGATTGGGTACCAGCAAGAGGTAGAAACCTTGAAAAAGGAACAGGAACATCTATCTTCGGTGAACCAGTTACTTCAGACGGAGTATCAGAACTTGCAGGCAGAGAACAAAAAGCAACAGGAGACACTAAGTGCAGTAAAGGTGGACCTACAGAATGCCCAAGATGGGTACCAGCAGGAGTTTGAAACTTTGAAGAAGGAGAAAGACCATCTCACCTCAATGAGTCAGTCCCTTGAGAGTAAGTGTCAGAACTTGCAGGCAGAGAATAAGGTGCAGCTGGAGGAGTTGAATGCCCTTAAGGCTGACCTGCAAGAAAACAAAGGTAAATATGAAAAAGATCTGGAGATTTTAAAGAATGAGAGGGATCAGCTCTCTTCAGTGAACCAGTCCCTTCAGACTGCATGCCAAACCTTGCAAGCAGAGAACAAGGGACACCAAGAGATGTTAAATGCTCTCAAGGCTGACCTACAGAATTCCCAAGATGGGTACCACCAAGAATTAGAAACTTTGAAGAAGGAACAGGAACATCTCTGTTCTGTGAACCGGTCCCTCCAGAGTGAGTGCCACAACCTCCAGGCAGAGAAAACTTGTCAACAGGAGGAGTTGAATGCCCTCAAGGCTGATCTGCAAGAGAACAAAGATGAACATGAAAAAGATCTGGAAACCTTGAAGAATGAGAAGGAGCAGCTTGCCTTGGTGAACCAGAACCTCCAGGCAGAGAAAATGAGGCAACATGAGGAGTTAAATGCCCTCAAGGCTGCTGTGCAAGAAAACAAAAATAAATACCACAAAGATCTAGAGACCTTCAAGACCGAGAAGGATCACCTTGCCTCGGTGAACCAATCCCTTCTTGAAGACCTTGAGGCAGCCCAGAAGGCGAGAGCAGATCTGGCCTCTGTCAAACAAGTCGCCCAACAGCGAGAAATTGAGCTTGAAAACCAAGTTGAGGAACTACAGGTGAAGATTAAAGAATTTTCAATACTAGCTGATAAAAGGGAGGCTGACATAAGAAATCTTCAGCAAGAAGTAAAGCAGCAAGATGCTTCAAGGCTAAGCACTCAAGAATCTGAGAAGGCTCTAAGGGCTGAATTGGAGACAAAGGTTGCTCAACTTCAAGTCCAGTTTGAAGAAGCCTCTAAACTTGCATTGGAGAGAGAATTGGAGTTGAGCTTGCTTCAAGATCAGTTTAAAGAGTCTGAGAAGCAGAAGCAAGATGCCTGTCAGGCTAACGAAGTCTTGGAGAAAGCAGTTTCTGACCTGCGCCTCAAGACAAAACGGGACCTTGAGGAGTACCATCAGCAACTGGAAACTTTGGCAAAGGAGAAAGATGCCCTTGCTTCTGTAAACCAGTCTCTCCAGTCTGAGAAAAGGGCACAGCAGGAGGCTGTGAATGACCTACAGAGTGCCTTGCAGCAGGAGGTGAAGACACTGAAAAAAGAAAAGGAACATCTGTCTTTAGTAAATCAGTTGCTTCAGAGGGAGGGTGACTCCTCCCAGAGACTTGGTGCAGAGTTGGAGGCAAAGCTGAAAGGACAGCGTGAATCAATCCGAGCTATGAAAGAGGCGATCCAAAAGAAAGAGCTGCAGAATCAAGAACTACAGGAGCAGCTCAAGGTGAAGACTGAAACCGTGGAGCACTACAAAGGACAGGTGAGCATCATTATCATTCCTTTTCCTTTATGCCAAAAAGTGGTACCAGGTGGAGTTTTTTCAGTTCAGATGATCACGCCTTTCTTTGGTTTTCCTGATAGGTAGAAAAAGCGAAAACTCATTACAACGGTAAAAAACAACAACTTCACGAAGAGCAGGAAGCACGTCAGACCCTTCAGGCCTCTCTGGAAGCCAGTGAGCGTGAGGCAAAGGACTTGAAGGTGGAGTTAAAACAAGTCTCCATGGAGCTGGAGAAGATCAAGGATTCTGAGAAGAGTTTAACGATAAAGGTCAAGAGTCTGGAGACACAGGTAAGTGGATTGTCATTAAACTTGGTTTGTTCCAGCACTTAACTTTTGTGTTAGCTAAAAGTTCTGTAGAAGCTAAATTAACCATGGAGTTGAACAGCTGTCTTGGACTGTAACATGGACAGTCACAAGGTTAGTTTGTTTAAAACTTGTATATGTTATCAATTTTTTTTTTTTTTTGTAGTTGGATTATGCAGACCGTCAGTTAAGAGAACTGAGAAGGCAGGGAGGCCAAAGTGTCCAGGTGAAACACCGAGAAAGCATTTATTTGAAAATCCCAGAAAATCCACAGAATACCAGCATGGACAGCTTGGACCTCGACTTGAATGATTCTCTAAGTGCCACTGGGTAACATCCTTATTTCTTTATTGAAGATCACTTGTCTGGAAGTTGTCTTGACATGATATATCGATGGTTGACCCATTTTACCAACCATTTCCAGATGGTCCCAAAGACTGTCCACATGCAAGCATCTGGACAACTGTTCAGTGCTTTTATTTGCTTGGTTCAAGTTGTTTGGGGGGGGTTGGAAAAAAGTGACATCACTACTGGAATCTCATTCGTGCTCTCTGTTGCTCTCGTGCTCTCTCTAAGCAGTAAACAGTCCGTGTCTGATGAGTCCAACACTCCTTTGGTCCGAAGTTCTGAACGATTAGCAGCAAAGCGTCGTGCTCAAAACGGTGGATCCCGAGAGACGTTGTACTTCACTCCCATGATGCCTCGCACTAAGAAACGTGACGGCACATCTCCGGATCACAGACTCGAAAGCAGCATTACGTCATTCGGAGAGCTGACTCTGGATTCGGCGAGGAAGCCTAGCTCTTCGGTCCGGAAACGACGCACCACACAAATCATCGACATCACCATGTTCAAGGTGGGGGGGGCCTCAGAGAAACCATGTACATTTTTTTTTGTTGTTGTTGTTTTATAGCAATATCATAACGATGTGGAAAATATCACTGTGCGCTGTCCTGAATCTCTGCCTCAAGGTCTAAAGTGAGGATACTGATATTGTGTTTAGTGATTTTCATGTTATGGAACAGATTAGTGGGATTGATTTTAATAGATTTGTTTTTTGGATTCAGATTTTAAATTTTTTAATCACTGTTTTTGTTCTCTGTAGAAAACTCCTCTCGGTGATGGGGGCGCGGCAGACATAGACGACTCTTTCTTCAGCCCGCACTCTGTTCCGTCTCTACGTGCAAAAGATCCGGCCTCCCATAAAACTCGCCCTGTGTCTGCAGAGATCTTTGAGGATCCCAGCAAACTTCTCAGCCTTCCTGGGTATCGTCGTAGCAACGTGCACAGCAACGTTCCCCCACGAGGTGAGTCGGACATGCATTTAACCAGCTTTATCTTTTTGTGTGTGTGTCTGTCTTTCTGCTTTTGTCTTCCTTTCTCCTTCTATTTGTCAGACGCTCCAGGATTTCGCGATGTTGCGATTTGCAACATCAACGCAAATTCAACCAATCCCCGCGAATTCAGGGCGGTGTTGCAATCACCGCAACTTTCCTGCAAATTTGACCAATCGTTGGTGACGTCGACAAACTACCTTCCGCCTTACTTCCGTGTATACGTTCAAGAGAAGCAGCATGTGTGCAGTGTTGCCAGATTGGGCGGTTTTAAGTTCATTTTGGCGGGTTTTGAACATATTTTGGGCTGGAAAACGTCAGCAGTATCTGGCAACACTGCATGTGCGAGTCAGTGTTTCTGTAGGCTTAAATTCTGTTACTGAAAGTGTGTTATGTTTACAGTGAAGGACTGTGTGCACTTTACGTTATTTTTTTTACTTAATACAAGAAATTAATGGATGCCAACATTTTTGCCAAAATGGTATTTTATTTTCCATTGTTTAGGCAGCTTCAGCATCATACTGTGAGATTCTGTTCAAATTGTTTTTTTTCTTCTATGAAGCCTGAGCCATTTATTTTATTAGTTTATAATTATTGTTTAATTTAGTCTTCAGGAGAGACTGCCTGCACACAGTACTAGTATTAATAGTTTTTTTTCTTACATGAAAGCTGAGGCATTTATATTATATTTTAAGGTAACTTCATGTTGTGCTGTGAGGTTCTCTGCACTTTAACTTTTGAACCAACAGGTGCATTTGGATAAGTAAAGCCTATTTTTCTGCATTTTTGTAGTCCTGGTAATCTTTTATATTGGTAAAGTTGTTTATAGGACCATTTCTCAGTGTCTTTGTTTTTTTAATCAATAGTTTTTCAGTAATAACTTAATATTTAACATATCACTCAATTTTAATCACAAAAAGAGAAAATCGCAATAATTTCTCGCAACTTTCACTTCCTCCCGCAATGTAATCGCAACAAAAACCTAAAAAACACCGCAACTTTCATCGCAATTTTTTGGAACAACAACCCCCCCCCCGCAACATCAGACATTTTAGCCCGCAACAATCACAAAAAAGGCCCGCAAAATCCTGGGGGGATTGATTTGTCAATCTTTAATGATGCGTATTAAATTCACAATTTTTTTTTCTTTGTTTGTAGCCTCGAGCTTGTACTGTCTAGAATCTGAGCCTGAGCCGGACCACTTGGCTGAGGACTGGATGAGAATTGCAGAGCTGCAGTCGCGTAATAAAACCTGTTTACCTCACCTGAAGAGCAGCTACCCGCTGGAGTCCAGGGTACAAGCACAACTTTGTTTAGGGAAGGAGTTAGCTACTATAGAAACGAGTGAACTCTGGAAAATATGCTAGCTAACTTACTCTCACTCACACTAGCTATCAAGAAACAAACCGATAACCCCCATATTGGTTAGACTTTATTTCTGTCCAAACGTGTGGCTTCATATTGCGGTATGGATTACTTGTACGTAATATAATGTATAATTAAGGTTGTTTTCTGTTCTCTCCTGCAGCCCAGCCTGGGTTTCTCTCACCTGCCTGTAACCGATGAGGAAGTTCGTACTGGCGACCCTGATGAGACCATCCGCCGTGCTTCCATGATCCCCTCTCAGCTTAAGGAGTCAGTCATGGCTCATCGGCACTCTCTAGCTCCGCCTGCTGCAGATGCTCATGGCCACGCCTCCTCCCAACGTGCTCCCCAGGCCACAAAAGCACGGGAAGTGCGAGCCACACGCAGCCCGCTGGCAGCCAAACGGCCCGCGGGACAAATACAAGACATGGACACGCCCGAGGTGAGGGTTCTTGTGTCGTTACATGCTCACACAGTTCAACCTCGAAGTTCAGTAGATTCTTTATTACAAATCTTTTTTTTAAATCTATTTGTTCTCTCTCTCTCTCACCCCCCCCCCCCCCCCCTTCAGGCAAAGAAGTTGACCAGCTGCTTCCCTCGAACCCCGAAAGGAAGAAATCTTCGCTCTACCAACTCGCAAAACATTGCACCGTCTCTGGTATGACTATCTGTGTGTTGTGCTTTTATTCATACCTTTTTGATCCTTGGCTACGCTTTTGGGAGTGTTTTTTGGATGCTTAAGTGTGTGTTTGTGTGTGTGGTGCAGGCTGATCGGAGGCAGTCCATGGCGTTCGTAATCGATAATACCCCTAAGAAGTTTGTGCGTGGGGACAGCAGGCTGCAGCGCGGCATCAACAAATTCCGCAAATCCCCACGCACCGCCAGCACAAAGTCACCAAAATCCACCAGCAGTGCAAAGAAGGTACGTGTGGTTGAACCATTTATCCCTCACCTTCTAGACAGATAGGGATCAAGAGACTTCCAAATTCTGTTTAACTGGTTCTGCTCATTAACTCTCTCTTCATGAAGAGAAAATGAGGGTTGGTGTTGTTCAGAGGGTGGGAGTGTAAGTAGCGGAAGTAGTTCCTGGAGTGTGTCGATGTGTTCTTGGAGCTCTAGGAGACAATATGATGTCCAAAGTGTAGCTCATTTAAGACAGGACAGTCATGTGAAAGTGAGCATGTGCTGTTTTTACTTTTCTCACCCTAAATATGAGCTGTGTGTCTCCAAACAGAGCCCGGCCTTCGGCAGTTTGCTCTGATTTTTTTTGTAAGTTATTTATTTATTTTTTATAAACGGGTAATGCCGTGTGCACAGCCTTTTAGGTGGTCCCCCCCCAGCTGTGGTGACGGGGATGTAGAAAAGCAAACATCGGGAGCACGAGAAGTATCTGGTGTCTCAAAAACTCCACATGACCTTAGGTTCTCACCAGCAAGTGACACCAAGCTGTCATTTTAGTAGGAGGAGATATTCAAAATTTTGTTCCCTCCCCCAGGCCACAGCCACAAGCAGTTTGTCTCTTGCTAGTGTGAACATGGGTGGGGTGTGTGTGTGTGCGTGTGTGTGTATCAGATTCATAAAGGGGGCTGGATTAATTCTAGTCCTATAATAACACCCTTCCCCTCTCTCCCCCTTACAGTTGATGAAGTTCAGGATGAAGATGTGAGACTGCATCCTTCCTCGTCCTCTAAACAACGTGCAATAGAAACAATGCAGGATTCTGTTTTTTTAAAAATAGATATTGAATGTTTTGGTTGTGGATTGTAATTATGCTTATAAATTTGTCATAATTTGAAATTCCTTGCAGTTACTGCTCATCTCGTTGTGCAGATTTTTCAGTTTTGATTATGATTATTATTGCAGAGACAAAAAAAATCACTACTTTTTTTTTGTTTTTGTTTTTTTTTAAAAAACAAACCTAAACTCCTTTTATTGCCTTAATACTGCTGTTCTTATCCTATGAGACCCGAGCAGGAAGGAACTGATTTCACTGCCCACCTCGGCAACCTCTGACCACCATCTCCTCCACCGTGTTCTGCGTCTTGTATATTGTGGTAAATCATAAAGCTGATTATCGGCACAGCCCTGGATTGTATTATATAGCGGTTTTAAATCCTAGGAGATGCTCTTATCCATGTTTTTACTAAATAATGCAATGGTCGTCTGCTAAATGGGCTCACACGCTTTTGTCTAGTCCAGTATTTCCACAGAGATGTAAATATTTAGAATTTTTGTTTCTCTCTCCGTTTGTGGGTCTTTTCCCCACCCTTCCTGTATGCATTTGAAATGCTTCTGGTTTGTCCATTTGATCTGGCATTATGGACTTTTTTTTTTTCTCCTCTCAGTTAATGTGTGTGTGTGTGTGTGTGTGTGTGTGTGTGTGTGTGTGTGTGTGTGTGTGTGTGTATTTGTGCCCCCAATGTATTTTTTTTAAATGTTTGTTTGTCCATTTGTTCTTTTCTATTCTTTGCTTCATTTTTCACTTTTAAAAAATTTTAGATTTATGCACAGGAATTAAACTCTCATTAAAGTGACTCAGTGGGTGTGTGTGGGTTACCCTTTGTTTCAATCTGGTGTCGTGCAACAACAATCGGGAACAAGCACTAGTTTAAGACCTGAAATGGTCATCTTAAACCGTGTGCTTCTTATCTGAAGCCAATCTGCTGTAGCTGTGCTTACTTGGTGTCGGCCATTTTGAAAATTCAAACTGAGCAGTGAGACGGATGGAACAATCCTACAGCATCTTAAACACAGTAAAATGCTTGGCGGTCGTCGTCGTCTCCCCCCCCCCCCCCCCCCCCCCCCGTTTTGGTGAATAGATTGGAAAATTGGTTGAAATTCTTTCAAATTCGGAACATAACGGTCTCCATTTTGATATCTGAAGATGCTCTGAGGTCTTGCTGTGAGGTAATTCTGAAAACTTGGATTTAAAGGTTTAATAATCAGTGCAGCAGGAATGAATAAATTGACTAACTATAAATGGAGCTTCTTAACATGAACATTAAACCAACACCTCTTGGACAATTATGCCATTAAAAAAATGTATGGGACGTGACATCTTGGGTGTGTACGAAATGATCTTGATGAAGAATGCAGAAAAATGAAGCAGTGGCAGTGAGGAGAAATAAATGTAGACAGCACCAGAATGGAGTGGTGCTTGAAAGTTTGAATAAATATGACCTAAACCATCATCAGATTTTCACACAAGTCCTAAAAGTAGATAAAGAGAACCCAGTTAAACAAATGAGACAAAAATATTATACTTGGTCATTTATTTATTGAGGAAAATGATCCAATATTACATATCTGTGAGTGGCAAAAGTATGTGAACCTTTTGCTTTCAGTATCTGGTGTGACCCCCTTGTGCAGCAATAACTGCAACTAAACGTTTCCGGTAACTGTTGATCAGTCCTGCACACCGGCTTGGAGGAATTTTAGCCCATTCCTCCGTACAGAACAGCTTCAACTCTGGGATGTTGGTGGGTTTCCTCACATGAACTGCTCGCTTCAGGTCCTTCCACAACATTTCCATTGGATTAAGGTCAGGACTTTGACTTGGCCATTCCAAAACATTAACTTTATTCTTCTTTAACCATTCTTTGGTAGAACGACTTGTGTGCTTAGGGTCGTTGTTTTGCTGCATGACCCACCTTCTCTTGAGATTCAGTTCATGGACAGATGTCCTGACATTTTCCTTTAGAATTGGCTGGTATAATTCAGAACTCATTGTTCCATCAATGATGGCAAGCCATCCTGGCCCAGATGCAGCAAAACAGGCCCAAACCATGATACTACCACCACCATGTTTCACGGATGGGATAAGGTTCTTATGCTGGAATGCAGTGTTTTCCTTTCTCCAAACATAACACTTCTCATTTAAACCAAAAAGTTCTATTTCAGTCTCATCCCTCCACAAAACATTTTTCCAATAGCCTTCTGGCTTGTCCACGTGATCTTTAACAAACTGCAGACGAGCAGCAATGTTCTTTTTGGAGAGCAGTGGCTTTCTCCTTGCAACCCTTCCATGCACACCATTTGTGGTTCAGTGTTCCCCTGATGGTGGACTCATGAATGTTAACATTAGCCAATGTGAGAGAGGCCTTCAGTTGCTTAGAAGTTACCCTGGGGTCCTTTGTGACCTTGCCGACTATTGCACGCCTTGCTCTTGGAGTGATCTTTGTTGGTCGGCCACTCCTGGGGAGGGTAACAATGGTCTTGAATTTCCTCCATTTGTACACAATCTGTCTGACTGTGGATTGGTGGAGTGCAAACTCTTTAGAGATGGTTTTGTAACCTTTTCCAGCCTGATGAGCATCAACAACGCTTTTCCTGAGGTCCTCAGCAATCTCCTTTGTTCGTGCCATGATACACTTCCACAAACATCTGCTGTGAAGCTCAGGCTTTGATAGATCCCTGTTCTTTAAATAAAACAGGGTGCCCACTCACACCTGATTGTCGTCCCATTGATTGAAAACACCTGACTCTAATTTCACCTTCAAATTAACTGCTAATCCTAGAGGTTCACATACTTTTGCCACTCACAGATATATAATATTGGATCATCTCATCTCATCATCTCTAGCCGCTTTATCCTGTTCTACAGGGTCGCAGGCAAGCTGGAGCCTATCCCAGCTGACTACGGGCGAAAGGCGGGGTACACCCTGGACAAGTCGCCAGGTCATCACAGGGCTGACACATAGACACAGACAGCCATTCACACTCACATTCACACCTACGGTCAATTTAGAGTCACCAGTTAACCTAACCTCCATGTCTTTGGACTGTGGGGAAAACCGGAGCACCCGGAGGAAACCCACGCGGACACGGGGAGAACATGCAAACTCCGCACAGAAAGGCCCTCGCCGGCCGCAGGGCTCGAACCCGGACCTTCTTGCTGTGAGGCAACAGCGCTAACCACTACACCACCGTGCCGCCCCAATATTGGATCATTTTCCTCAATAAATAAATGACCAGGTATAATATTTTTGTCTCATTTGTTTAACTGGGTTCTCTTTATCTACTTTTAGGACTTGTGTGAAAACCTGATGATGTTTTAGGTCATATTTATGTAGAAATATAGAAAATTCTAAAGGGTTCACAAACTTTTAAGCACCACTGTAGATGGAATAACTTATTTACTGTAAAAAAAAATCACTAAGAAGAGATTTTAAAATGAAAACTAATGGTTTTGAGATGTCATTTAACAGTGTAAAACAGTTGTTGCTATGGTGAAGTATTCTGTAAGGAGACATTTACTTATTTTTTTCTAGATTTTTTGGGGGCTGTTTTCACCTTTATTGGATAGGACAGTGTAGAGACAGGAAATGAGCGGGAGAGAGAGACAGGGAGGGATCAAACCCGGGTCCCCGGATTTATGGTATGGTGCCTTATCCACCTGAACCACCCTAGCACCTTCCTTTGCTGCCTCTCTTACTAGTATAGCAGTAGTATCCCAATCTTCTGTCAGACTTCCATTACCACTCAATGCTCGTCTCATTTCTTCCCTAAACGCCTTCTGATGATCAATCTCTTTTAGTTTCCACCACTTAATCTTCAGCTCCACTATTTCACGCTTCCTCTTTTTCACTTTCAAGCTCATCCTGCACACAAGCACTCGATGTTGTCTAGCTACACTCTCCCCTGCCATCACTTTACAGTCTCCAATCTCCTTCAGGTTACCCCTTCTGCAGAGTATGTAGTCCACCTGGGTAGATCTTCCTCCACTCTTAAACGTCACCCTGTGCTGCTCTTTCTTCTCGAAGTACGTATTGACTATTGCCAAATTCATCCTCTTTGAAAAATCAACCACCATTTGCCCTTCCACATTTCTCTCTCTTACACCATATCTGCCCATCACGCCCTCATCTCCTCTGTTTCCCTCGCCAACATGTCCGTTGAAATCTGCTCCTATCAGCACGCACTCCTCCCTCGGTATACTTTCTACCACTTCATCCATCTTTTCCCAGAAAGACTCTTTCTCTTCATTTTCACATCCAACCTGTGGGGCGTACGCACACACAACATTGATTACCACTCATTGAATCTCTAACTTCATGCCTATCACTCTATCTGACACCCTCTTCACATCAGTCACAGTGTTGACCAACTCAAAACAATACCAACACCATTTCTCTTTCCATCGACTCCATAATAAAACAACTTGCATCCACCTCCAATGTTCTTGGCCTTGCTTCCTTTCCACCTCGTCTCCTGCACACACAAAATGTCCAGCTTCCTTCTTTCCATCATACCTGCTAACTCTCTCGCTCTGCCAGTCAATGTTCCCACATTCAGTGTTCCTACCCTCAATTCTAAGCTCCTTCCCTTTTCAGATTTACCAATAAAAACCATTATTTTTTTTTATTGGTAAACCTGGTCATATTTACCAATTAAAATTTTTTTTACAAAGGTGAATTTCAGTTCCCGATAGGAAACTGAAATTCACCTTTGTAAAAAAAAAAAAGGCCTTTTTCCAGGATCCAGGAGGAACAATGCGGTTTTCGTCCTGGTCGCGGAACACTGGACCAGCTCTATACCCTTCATAGGGTGCTCGAGGGTTCATGGGAGTTTGCCCAACCAGTCCACATGTGCTTTGTGGATCTGGAGAAGGCATTCGACCGTGTCCCCCGTGGTATTCTGTGGGGGGTGCTTCGGGAGTATGGGGTTCGGGGCTCTTTGCTAAGGGCTGTCCGGTCCCTGTACGAACAGAGCAGGAGTCTGGTTCGCATTGCCGGCAGTAAGTCAGACCTGTTCCCAGTGCATGTTGGACTCCGGCAGGGCTGCCCTTTGTCACCGGTTCTGTTCATAATTTTTATGGACAGAATTTCTAGGCGCAGCCAGGGGCCGGAAGGAATCCTGTTTGGGAACCACAGGATTTCATCTCTGCTTTTTGCGGATGATGTTGTCCTGTTGGCTTCTTCAAACCAGGACCTTCAGCATGCACTGGGGCGGTTTGCAGTCGAGTGTGAAGCGGCTGGGATGAGAATCAGCACCTCCAAGTCCGAGGCCATGGTTCTCGACCGGAAAAGGGTGGCTTGCCCTCTCCAAGTTGGTGGAGAAGTTCTGCCTCAAGTGGAGGAGTTTAAGTATCTCGGGATCTTGTTCACGAGTGAGGGAAGGATGGAGCGTGAGATCGACAGGCGGATCGGTGCAGCCTCCGCAGTGATGCGGTCGCTTTACCGGTCCGTCGTGGTGAAGAAGGAGCTGAGCCAAAAGGCGAAGCTCTCAATTTACCGGTCGATCTACGTTCCGACTCTCACCTATGGTCATGAGCTTTGGGTAATGACAGAAAGAACAAGATCGCGGATACAAGCGGCTGAAATGAGTTTCCTTCGCAGGGTGGCTGGGCGCTCCCTTAGAGATAGGGTGAGAAGCACAGTCACTCGGGAGGAGCTCGGAGTAGAGTCGCTGCTCCTCCACATCGAGAGGAACCAGCTGAGGTGGCTCGGGCATCTTTTTCGGATGCCTCCTGGACGCCTCCCTGGGGAGGTGTTCCAGGCATGTCCCCCCGGGAGGAGGCCCCGGGGAAGACCCAGAACACGCTGGAGGGACTATGTCTCTCGGCTGGCCTGGGAACGCCTCGGTGTTCTTCCCGAGGAGCTGGCCGAGGTGTCTGGGGAAAGGGAAGTTTGGGCTTCCATGCTTAGACTGCTGCCTCCGCGACCCGGTCCCGGATAAGCGGAAGAAGACGAGACGAGACGAGAATTTCAGTTCCGACAGTTATTATTGGTTAATTAAACAACCGAAAGACTGGCATCACCCTTCGATCTTGTCGTCTGATGTTAACCGAGATGGAATTTTTTTCACACCATCAGCAATTTGATGAAAACCCGGACATTATCAGCACAGGTAAACATGGTGGAAAGATCATGGACATGTTTTTACTCATCAAATTCACCGATATTTCATGATCTCCTTGTTGAAACCTACTTTGTTTCTTACTCTTTCATTTGACAGTCGCCATTTTGTATCTAAACGCGCGTTTGAGAAGTCACGTGAGGTGTCAATAATAGTGATCACTTTCACCGGTGTCCACCATTATCGGCACGCTGTGGAATTAAGGGACATTTACAACTGTTATGGATCGATCTTTGTGTAACACTGTTGAAGTAGATGAAGTACTTTAAAAAAAAAAAAGTGTTGTGATTTTATAATAATTTTTTTCTGATTCATCACAGAATGGAATGTTTATAGAGTGTTTGGAGTCTGACTGCAATAAATAGAATTAGACCAGAATTAAATTCCTTACATATAAAAACATTACATGCTTGAATATTCAGATTTTTCTCTTCCATTCAGAATTTTTTTTTTTTTTTGCAATTTATTGTAAATATCTACCATGCATTACAATATCAGTAGACATTTTATATTTTGGTTCGAGGAATGACATGCGACGTTTGACCTGGATTTTCATGTGGTTACCATGTCAATTGCCTGTTGACATTTACTGGTAAACTAGAAATTAGCACAAACAACGAATGATTAACAAAATGTGATCTAAGAAAATACTTAGAAAGTGGAACAAAAAATTTTTCTGATGCAGCTTAAACATTATCAGTTCATTTGTTGACAAACATTAGAATTACTTCATTTATGTAAACACCAACATCCATCCATTAGCCGTAGCCACTTTATCCTGTCCTACAGGGTCGCAGGCAAGCTGGAGCCTATCCCAGCTGACTACGGGTGAAAGGCGGGGTACACCCTGGACAAGTCGCCAGGTCATCACAGGGCTGACACATAGACACAGACAACCATTCACACTCACATTCACACCTACGCTCAATTTAGAGTCACCAGTTAACCTAACCTGCATGTCTTTGGACTGTGGGGGAAACCGGAGCACCCGGAGGAAACCCACGCGGACACGGGGAGAACATGCAAACTCCGCACAGAAAGGCCCTCGCCGGCCACGGGGCTCAAACTCGGAACCCTCTTGCCGTGAGGCGACAGCGCTAACCACTACACCACCGTGCCGCCCAGCACTAATAGCACTATATTTTATATAAAATATATTTTGTACTAAATATGAGTCTATGTAAAACAAATTTTAAATAAAAACTGTTTTAATACCACATACTGATAATTATTTATTTAAAATAATAATAATCTGGATGTCGATAACTGTGGACAGAGGTGTCGATAATTGTGGAACGGTGTCATGTGATCTGATGCGCTAAGTAATCGTGAATTAACTCTTCTCTCCCCTCCAGTGGAAGTTTGAGTAATTATTCATCCACAATTTACATATTAAAAGTCTTTTCTACTTTTGCAACGGCCAAAAGATCGTTAAGGTGTCGATAATTGTAGCTGCCGTTCTCATCTCATCTCATTATCTGTAGCCGCTTTATCCTTCTACAGGGTCACAGGCAAGCTGGAGCCTATCCCAGCTGACTACGGGCGAAAGGCAGGGTACATCCTGGACAAGTCGCCAGGTCATCACAGGGCTGACACATAGACACAGACAACCATTCACACTCACATTCACACCTACGCTCAATTTAGAGTCACCAGTTAACCTAACCTGCATGTCTTTGGACTGTGGGGGAAACCGGAGCACCCGGAGGAAACCCACGCGGACAATGGGAGAACATGCAAACTCCACACAGAAAGGCCCTCGCTGGCCCCGGGGCTCGAACCCAGAACCTTCTTGCTGTGAGACGACAGCGCTAACCACAACACCACCGTGCCGCCCAGCTGCCGTTCTCTCTCTCTCTCTCTATATATATATATGGGGCCTAGTAAATATAGCTACTTTTTCTATTTTTAAATTTTTTTCAACCAATCAGATTAGTTTACTGAAACTAACTGCTGTAGAATAAAACAAATTTGTTTGTCACAAAAAAAAAAACATACTGAGTAAACAGGTGAAAATGCTAAAGGCTGCTAAATCTTTAAAGTGCATATCACGGGTAAATTCAGGAGCAAGATCAATGTAATTCTCCTATTTTATATTAAACTTTGGTCAAATATCTGTCACATTCTGCATTCTCTGCAATTTTTTTACCTTGTGCATTACCAGAAAAATTCAGCTGAAATCAAGCCATTTGAGGCGAATTGGTCCGCCTCTGAAAAAACTCGGCATTTGGATTTCTCGGGAAACGTTGATTTTCGTGACGTCGCGTGTGGGACGCCTCCTTCTGAATCCTACGTCAGCGCTGGTTTGTTTATGAGAAAACGACCTGGTGGTTTTCTGCAAATTACTTCGACGTTATCGCGTAATGATTAAAATGGTTAACAGATGAATCGTAGGAGGGTGTAGCAGCATTACATTCTTCATCCAAAGGTGAAGTAACATTGCGCTTAGGCGGCAATTCCATATTTCAATGCAAAATCGCTAGCTGCTAAACTTGGTCTACACAGGCTGTGCACTGAAACCGTGCAAAGCTTGCGCAGCCTGCTGGCACTTCCACAGGTGACGTCATGAATCTGACGTCATGAATTTTTCCAGACCTGTTTTCATCTCATCTAGCCGCTTTATCCTGACCCACAGGGTTGCAGGCAAGCTGGAGCCTATCCCAGCTGACTATGGGCGAAAGGCGGGGTACACCCTGGACAAGTCGCCAGGTCATCACAGGGCTGACACATAGACACAGACAACCATTCACACTCACATTCACACCTATGCTCAATTTAGAGTCACCAGTTAACCTAACCTGCATGTCTTTGGACTGTGGGGGAAACCGGAGCACCCGGAGGAAACCCACGCGGACACGGGGAGAACATGCAAACTCCACACAGAAAGGCCCTCGCCGGCCCCGGGGCTCAAACCCAGGACCTTCTTGCTGTGAGGCGACAGCGCTAACCACTACACCACCGTGCCACCCCAGATGTGTTTTATTTTATTTTTTTTTCTGCTGTAGACAGATGACCTTGTGCAAAATTACTCTTCTGGATGAGTGTGTAAAGGGACATACTTTCATATTAAAAAAACAACAACACGAATTTGGGCTTTTTTATGATAATGTAAAATTCCATTTCTTTCATAAAATTACATTTGCAATTTAAAACAAAAATGCATTTATATTTGAGCTTATTGTTTGAGAATGTACATTATGGGGGGGGGGGGGGGGGGGAGTATCATGTTTTGTCTTGTTAGCTGAGTGACAACCAAAGAAGACGCGACCTTTGTCCTGACGTCATCAATCCGCGACCGGAACTGCCGAAACCGAAAAAGGAAACCTGCTAAGCAGCTTTGTGTCGTCCAAACTCGTTTAGTTTGTTTCTTTTTTCTTTTTTTTTTTTGTTTCATTTAATTTACGTGACTATATATTTTGTGTTCGAAGCCCGAATATTGTGTTGAATCTTGTCGCAGAGTTCGGGCTGTCACTCAGACGCGGCGTTTAGCTTTGTTAGCTAGCAGGCTAATTGAAAGATTGCCGTTTTTGAAGTTGTGTGGAAAGAACCGAACGGCTGGATTATGGCCTGAAAAGTTGTTTTTGTACTCTGAGGATTAAACAGCGGCTTCACCATGAGTGACAACGACTCGGAAGTGGAAAGGTAACGTTTGGAAAGTTTTTTTTATTTTTTTCAAATTATTTTTATTGGTTTTCTTTTCAAGTCAGAATTATACAATGATGATATCAATGTATAGAATGGTTTACAAACGACAGCATGAAATTAGAATTATAAGACCCAAAAAGAATAAGGGTTGTTTTACAATCAGGGTCCGCAAGATAAAAATCACATTTAATACTTATTATCTTCAATATCAAAAGGCTTGACTAAATAACCTTGGTTGTTTATTGTAGCCCTGTGATAGCTCTATTTACCATGCAAAAAAGAATTTGGTGATAACCTTATTTTTGGTGACTGTATGGCAATATATGTCATTTAGCAAAATTACTCGTGTCATTTAGAAAAAGTGCTTTTTTGACCACAGGTAGCTCCAAAAGGGATGCACTTACATCATTCTTTATACCATAAAACACTTATTTGGTTCCATATCATTGGAAACATAGTTAAGTTTTAATGTTGAATGCCAGTAAGTTTTCAGACTATTTTGATCAAATTAGTCTGTAATTGTGTCAAAAAAAATGTCCTCTCCGAGACAGCTAATTTTTCAATATAAAATAACATATATATCTAAAATTATTATTTTCATCCTAAAATGTGGTCAAGATATTGGGACGTAAATATTAGAGACAACTAAGCTTACAGCCTTATACAACCCCAATTCCAAAAAAGTTGGGACAAAGTACAAATTGTAAATAAAAACGGAATGCAATAATTTCCAAATCTCAAAAACTGATATTGTATTCACAATAGAACATAGACAACATATCAAATGTCGAAAGTGAGACATTTTGAAATTTCATGCCAAGTATTGGCTCATTTGAAATTTCATGACAGCAACACATCTCAAAAAAGTTGGGACAGGGGCAATAAGAGACTGGAAAAGTTAAAGGTACAAAAAAGGAACAGCTGGAGGACCAAATTGCAACTCATTAGGTCAATTGGCAATAGGTCATTAACATGACTGGGTATAAAAAGAGCATCTTGGAGTGGCAGCGGCTCTCAGAAGTAAAGATGGGAAGAGGATCACCAATCCCCCTAATTCTGCACCGACAAATAGTGGAGCAATATCAGAAAGGAGTTCGACAGTGTAAAATTGCAAAGAGTTTGAACATATCATCATCTACAGTGCATAATATCATCAAAAGATTCAGAGAATCTGGAAGAATCTCTGTGCGTAAGGGTCGAGGCCGGAAAACCATACTGGGTGCCCGTGATCTTTGGGCCCTTAGACGGCACTGCATCACATACAGGCATGCTTCTGTATTGGAAATCACAAAATGGGCTCAGGAATATTTCCAGAGAACATTATCTGTGAACACAATTCACCGTGCCATCCGCCGTTGGCAGCTAAAACTCTATAGTTCAAAGAAGAAGCCGTATCTAAACATGATCCAGAAGCGCAGACGTCTTCTCTGGGCCAAGGCTCATTTAAAATGGACTGTGGCAAAGTGGAAAACTGTTCTGTGGTCAGACGAATCAAAATTTGAAGTTCTTTATGGAAATCAGGGACGCCGTGTCATTCGGACTAAAGAGGAGAAGGACGACCCAAGTTGTTCTCAGCGCTCAGTTCAGAAGCCTGCATCTCTGATGGTATGGGGTTGCATTAGTGCGTGTGGCATGGGCAGCTTACACATCTGGAAAGACACCATCAATGCTGAAAGGTATATCCAGGTTCTAGAGCAACATATGCTCCCATCCAGACGACGTCTCTTTCAGGGAAGACCTTGCATTTTCCAACATGCCAATGCCAAACCACATACTGCATCAATTACAGCATCATGGCTGTGTAGAAGAAGGGTCCGGGTACTGAACTGGCCAGCCTGCAGTCCAGATCTTTCACCCATAGAAAACATTTGGCGCATCATAAAACGGAAGATACGACAAAAAAGACCTAAGACAGTTGAGCAACTAGAATCCTACATTAGACAAGAATGGGTTAACATTCCTATCCCTAAACTTGAGCAACTTGTCTCCTCAGTCCCCAGACGTTTACAGACTGTTGTAAAGAGAAAAGGGGATGTCTCACAGTGGGAAACATGGCCTCGTCCCAACTTTTTTGAGATGTGTTGTTGTCATGAAATTTAAAATCACCTAATTTTTCTCTTTAAATGATACATTTTCTCAGTTTAAACATTTGATATGTCATCTATGTTCTGTTCTGAATAAAATATGGAATTTTGAAACTTCCACATCATTGCATTCCGTTTTTATTTACAATTTGTACTTTGTCCCAACTTTTTTGGAATCGGGGTTGTATTTAAAAGCACTATGGAAGTAGTGGATTCTGAATTGTCAAAAAAAAATGTCCTCTCCGAGAATCACTTCATTTGTTTCTCCCAGCCCTGCTTAAAGCTACACTTAATCTTTATCTTATAGCCTAGCAGATTACACAAAACTACCATACGCATATGTCAAAAAATTACCTGAAATCTGTTCTTTAACTTGTCCTTCACTTAAAAACTGGTACAAGAACCAGTTTGAATCAATTTGAATTTTGGACCCCTGTGACACAAACTTTGTACTAGAGCCCTGCACTCCCGTGGGACCTGATGCAAAGCAGTGCGGCGCAGGACAAATTTTGAAAGCTCATTGCAGGCGGGAGGGGGAGTGCACAATGCGGGAGCGGGTGGGAGAGGTGGTAAGCTGCAGTCCCGCTAACTAAACGTGTTTAAAATCTCATCTCATCTCATTATCTCTAGCCGCTTTATCCTGTTCTACAGGGTCGCAGGCAAGCTGGAGCCTATCCCAGCTGACTACGGGCGAAAGGCGGGGTACACCCTGGACAAGTCGCCAGGTCATCACAGGGCTGACACATAGACACAGACAACCATTCACACTCACATTCACACCTACGCTCAATTTAGAGTCACCAGTTAACCTAACCTGCATGTCTTTGGACTGTGGGGGAAACCGGAGCACCCGGAGGAAACCCACGCGGACACGGGGAGAACATGCAAACTCCACACAGAAAGGCCCTCGCCGGCCACGGAGCTCGAACCCGGACCTTCTTGCTGTGAGGCGACAGCGCTAACCACTACACCACCGTGCGGCCCTTTTCCAGACGTGTTTTGTTATTTTATTTTTTTCTGCTGTAGACAGATGGCCTTGTGCAAAATTACTCTTCTGGATGAGTGTGTAAAGGGACATACTTTCATATAAAAAAACAAACATGAATTTGGGCTTTTTTATGTTTGTGTACAGTCAGAATGTAAAATTCCATTTCTTTGATAAAATTACATTTACAATTTAAAACAAAAATGCATTTATATTTGAGCTTATTGTTTGAGAATGTACATTATAAGGGGGGAAAAGTATCATGTTTTGTCTTGTTAGCTGAGTGGCAACCAAAGAAGACTCGACCTTTGTCCTGACGCCGTGACGACAGTGATAACCACTACACCACCGATATTGCCAACAATAGAGATTAAAATGAAATATGACAAACGCTCCATGTAATTGAAGCAGAATAATAAACAGGTGAAGAAATGTTTTTTATTTATTGATTTTATTTATAGGAGTTTCCAGTGTCGGAGCAGTCGGTTTTTAGGACAGGATAGCCTACGCGTTTTACTTTCTCTGTAACATGACCGGAGATGCTGGTGAGCCGTTTCCAGCAAGCAATAACTTGTGTTGTGAATGTTTCACAACATTCCAGAACGTACCTGAAAACGGATAAAGCTTGCTATCGGGGTATAAGATGACTTCAGGACATAGCCTACTGTCGTTAGGAAAATAATCTCCTAAGTGGTGACAGTAACTCAGTTTTGTGTCAGGCTACAGGAATTGTAGCTTACTTTCCTATAATGGCACTTGCCAGGTGTTTCCTTTATTATACATTGATCCCTTGTCTTGTTTGTAATGGATTCCTCTCTCTCTCTTTCTCTCTCTCTGTGTGTGTGTGTGTGTGTGTGTGTGTGTGTGTGTGTGTGTGTGTGTGTGTGTGTTTTTTTTTTTTTTTTTTAATTATTATATATTTTAGGATCATGGCGGAGCGGCCGCCCAGCAGCTATGGCTCCATGCGCAGCGATGATTCAGAAGATGATGATGAGATTCAAGATGTTGGCCCTCAACCCATCATTACAGTCAATTTACGTACAAGGTGTGTGAGTGATTCCACGCTTATGGGTACTGAAATGGGGACATGAACTTATTCACCTAAAACCATTTCTTTTTTTACCATCAGGTCACAAAACATGTAATCTTTAATGAATGATATGTTAAAAGATAACTTTAATTTTCTGAGATGTAATAAAAACATATTTATATGCCAAAGTCAAGCCTATGAGTTCCAAAATGATGTCTGTTCCATTACTTCTGTTACGATTGTCCATCTCGCGTCTGTTACAAATTAATTACAATCTAGCTATATACCATGTTAATCTTATTGAAAGAATGTGTATGTTTATTCTACTACACATGTTTATTAATTATATTTGCTAAAACATCACCTTCTTATGTTTCAAAAAGTAATTCTACATTGTTAAAATTGAGAATATATATGTCCACAACACTTCTGTTACGTTCTGACTTTGGCATATAAATATGTTTTTATTACATCTCAGAAAATTAAAGTTATCTTTTAAGATATCATTCATCATAAAAAAGAAATAGTTTAAGGTGAATTTTTAAAAATAAGTTCATGTCCCCATTTCAGTACCCATAAGCGTGGAATCACTCATATGTATATGTATGTATGTGTGTATGTGTGTGTGTGTAAATAAAACACACTCGCACACAAATCAACATGCTGAATTCAATACTTAAGTCACTTTTATTTCCACAAGTTAATGCCGTCGTTTCGAACAGAAAAAATTGCTCAAAAAAAAAAAAAACAGTATTATGTAGCTTGGAAATATATGGAAGGTCTGTATTTCTGTGTGTGTGTGTGTGTGTGTGTGAGACAGAGTCCAAGTTAATCGGCCAGATTCGCCAGAAACCGGTGTCACCTCCATCACACAAGACCGACGAACCAGTGTCCATAATGAGGGGGTCTTCGTTACCGTCCCAAGGTAGCCCCACCCACACACAGCATCTTTTGGCACATACACCATCGCCATGGTTTCATAGCAAGCAGCAAGCATCATCAGCTTTTAGGGCAACGATACATGCTGTTAGATTATGTTCCTTTTAGACTTGGTTATTTATTCCTTTCCCCTTTATTAATTCCTTTCTTTCACACTTCCTTCCTTACTCCATATTCTTGCATTCGTTCTTACCTGGTTATTCCCTCCCTCTCTCCATCCATCCATATTTCCTTCCTTATGTTCCTTCATTACCTACGCTCTTCTTTATTTACTTTCCACCATGTTCCCTTCTTGCTTAATTCCTGACTTCCTTCCTTTCCCCCTTTTTGTGATTGGCTGCTCAGTTTTTAAATGCTACAGACTTCTGTGACTCGGTAAAATCGTGCACGTGTGTGTGTGTGTGTGTTTTTCAGAAAAGAACAGGACCCAGGAGACGTGATCATGGAGGTGGAAGATAATGCGAGTTCTGTGTTTATGAGAGAATCCCAAGCCAGACAGAGGAACAATGTACAGGCAGAAGCGAGTGTCCTCGAACCCACACACTTGCTCACTCCTGTGGAAAATTCAGTAGACGAATTCTCCCTGCGCTATGTGTTCACAGTGAGTGTGTGCGCAGCCGAACATCATTGTTCACCTGCCACCTGGATATATGGCCTGTAACGTGTGTGTGTGTGTGTGTGTGTGTGTGTGTGTAGGCCATGTTGGACATACTCAGAAATCTGAACGCCATGGAGCTGCAGTATTTCGTGGGCAGTCTGTGCTCGCAGAGTAAAGGTCAGCTCCAGTTCCGTCAGCTGGAGCAGGAGGGTGAGCTCGACGTCCTCGGCGTGGTGGACCAGATACTGGAGAAGTGGGGCAAAGGAGAGGCGCTGCACATCACCATACACGCGCTCAACGACATCAACAAGCACGCCATCGCTAGCACGCTGGGGAGTGTGTGCAGGAGAGGTAGAGCTCAGGAGAAGTGAGGTAACTTCTGTTCATAGCTGTAGTTTATGTACATGATAACCAACATCTCTCTCTCTCTCTTTCGCTCTCTCTCTTTCGCTCTCGCACTTTCTCGCTCTCTTTCGCTCTCGCACTTTCTCACGCTCTCTTTCATGCTCTTGCTCTCTTTCATTCTCTTTTGCTCTCGCCCTCTTTTGCTCTCGCCCTTTTGCTCTCGCCCTTTTGCTCTCGCTCTCTTTTGCTCGCGCTCTCTTTCGCTTTCTCACGCTCTCACTTTCTCGCGATCTCTCACTTGCTCGTGCTCTTTTTTGCTCTCGCGCTCTCTTTCACTCACGCTTTCTCATGCACTCTTTTGCTCTCGCACTCTCTTTTGCTCTCGCGCTCTCTTTCACTCACGCTTTCTCATGCTCTCTTTTGCTCTCACGCTCTCTTTTGCTCTCGCACTCTCTTGTGGTCTCTTGCGCTCTGTGCTTTCTTGCACTCTGCTTTCTCGCGCACTCTCTTTCGCTCTCACTTTTTCACGCTCTTTCGCTCTCGCGCACTTTCTCGCACACTTTCTCTCTCTCTCTCTCTCTCTCTCTCTCTCTCTCTCTCTCTCTCTCTCTCTCTCTCCAGTTTTGGTGCAGTTCGATCTGAGAGCCAGTCACAAGCGCCGTTATTATAGTCTCTATGAGGGAACCTGTCGCCCAGGGCAACAGCGCTACATCAGACACGTCTACGTAGAATCGCCCATTGTGTTCAAAACCCCGACCAATGAGGAAAAGCTGATCAGCCCCACCAAGCTCTTCTCTCCTCTTGAGGGTGAAGGTGACATCCGTGTCGTCATGACATCAGGTATCCCGGCCATCGGACTTACAGTGACCACGCAGATGTTCATCATAGACTGGACGGAGGAGCGAGTGTGTCAGGACATCCAGTTTGTGTTTGCTCTCCCGGGTCGTGACCTTCACCTGGTCAGGAACTCTGAGCAGACTTTCCTGGAGTTTCTTGCCTCGTTTTATCCTGAAGCGAAGCACGCGGAGTTCCTGTCCTGCCAAGACTGCACTGTTCTCTTTGTCATCGACGCACTCGAGCTCTGCAGGCAACCCCTCGAGTTTCAGAACCATCCAGGCGTCACGGAGATGACTGCTCGGGCTCCCGTGGGCGTCCTTCTCACCAGTTTAATCAAAGGAGACTTGCTGCCTCATGCACGCGTTTGGATCACAGCCCATCGTTCCACCTCGTTGAAACTCCCAGCAAATTGCATTAGCAGGTTTACAGAGCTAAAAGGATTTGGCAACACGCAGAAGGACGAGTATTTCACCAAACGGACTAAAGACCCGACGCATGGCAGGCGCATTCTAGAGCTTGTCAAAAGTTCTCCAGGTCTGTACGATGCCTGCTATCTGCCACTCTTCTCCTGGATCGTGTCCTTCGTTTACGAGCGGCATTTACAGATTCAAGGCTTTGCCGAGCCGGCGCAAACACTCACCACTTTTTACACGCAGTATGTCATTGTGCTGACGAACCGGAAAATCGAACGCTATGTCGGTACGGGGCTTGAGGAATCGCGGTGGAAAGAAGCAGATAAAGAGTTCTTGATGAAAATGGGCAGACTGGCACTGAATATGCTGCTGGACGGAACGAGCGTCTTCTGTGATCGCACCGTGCGCAATTTGACACTGGACATCCATGATGTCACTCACCGAGGCGGGATCTCCTCCGAAACAGGTGAACCTACGAGAGAAAATGGGCGGAGCTTTAGATTCATCCATCACAGCGTTCAGGATTTCATGGCCGCCATGTACGTTTACGTCACGTTTCGGATGACGGGAGAAAATGCACTCGAGCCACGGAAAAGCAAAACGAAGACGGCGCGACCCGTCAGCGAGCTTTACAAACCCGTCATCGATCGCGTCCTCGCCAGGCGCGACGGACACATGGATCTCTTCCTGCGCTTCCTGTTGGGCTTGTCGGCTCACGGGACAGAGATGCATCTACGCGGACACCTGCTGCCTCAGTATCACCCCGAGCCGAAGGGCGTAGCAGATGTGCTCAAGTACGCGCGGAAGAAGATAAAGGAGAACGCCGTAGCGGAGCGGTGTAGAAATTTAGAGCTCTGTCTCTCTGAACTGGAAGAGGGCAAGAACATACGATGAGGTGATGGGAAATATTTAAAGGGGTTCATATGCAGCTTTTGGTCAGTGGATGCGCTGCAGAATGATAAAGTGAGATCTGAGGGCAGTTCATTTAATTACTTTATCAGACGGTGGAGGAGTGTTAATGAGCATAGGCTTTGTTTATATTTGATGCAATGATAGATAGATAGATAGATAGATAGATAGATAGATAGATAGATAGATAGATAGATAGATAGATAGATAGATAGATGGATGAGTGCTTTAACTGCATAAATGTTATATTTTATATGGCGAAAATGCAGCATGCGCACGAAAGTCGACTATCAGTGGAGACCAAGCGCTTGTCGAAAGGATGAAAAAAACGTAGCCTGGTCTTATCAGTTTTATTTATTGTCTGATTGCTTTTCTGAAACGCCATCGAGAACACTGTCTTGTGAGTAATTGAGTTATTGTCACTTTTATATTTATATATATATACACACACACTACCGTTCAAAAGTTTGGGGTCACCCAGACAATTTAGTGTTTTCCATGAAAAGTCACACTTTTATTTCCCGCCATAAGTTGTAAAATGAATAGAAAATATAGTCGAGACATTTTTCTGGCCATTTTGAGCATTTAATCGACCCCACAAATGTGATGCTCCAGAAACTGAGGCTACATCCACACGACAACGGCAACGAGATGTTATTAAAAAAAATATCGCGTCCACATGGGCAACGGATCAGTAAAATATCAGGTCCATATGTCAACGCAACGCTTGCTGAAAACGATGCAATACACATGCCACACCTCTAGGGGCGCTGTAAGACGGTCCCTTCGGAGACACCAGAACAATAGAAGAAGTAAGGACTCATGCGCATAAACTATTATGCGCGAGACTTCATATTAGCCACAAAGTCAGGAAAATCTGTTCGTAAAATTACGTTATAATGACCAAATACAATGAAAAGTATTTTTCCAGTCTCACCTGTGAAAGGTAATCCCATGTGATCTCGTTTGGACGGTAAACCTGTTGGTACAGTTAAACGCAGCACATGAATGAGGCATCTTTATTCTCCGCTTTGACCTATCCAATATGGCGGCGAGGATGACGTATGATTCTACGCGGAAGGCGGCGTCTTTAATGGTCCGGAATAAATTGAATGCTACACGTTGATGGATTAATTTGTTGTTCTACGCCCTTTTTGAGGAATGTATTGTAGGACTTAAACCAACATCTGAAGAGGTGAGATCGCTCCTTTTTTTCCCTATTTTTGCTGGCGGGATTGACTCTGCCCTAAGGGCTATTCTCTCTCTCTCTCTCTCTCTCTCTCTCTCTCACTTTGCACCATTACACAATAAATATTCACAGTGAAAATATTTTGTAAGCGCGTTTCATGAACCAAGTTATAGGATTTGTTGACAACTCGCATCGAGTTCGTTACACTTCTACCCGGCGTGAAGCACATGTGGTTGTGACGTCATCGTAAACAAATCCGTTCTACTCATCCAGACGACTTCGCAACGGCAACGTTGCCAGATCTTTCCACTCTGGAACCCGTTCTCAAAAGATTTCGTTTTGGGCACCCAAAACGCCGGTGCCGTGTGGATGCCAGGCCGAAACGATAAACAATTGTATCGGATTCACCTGAATCCGTTGCCGTGTGGACAGGGCCTCAATCTGCTCAAAGGAAGGTCAGTTTTATAGCTTCTCTAAAGAGCTCAACTGTTTTCAGCTGTGCTAACATGATTGTACAAGGGTTTTCTAATCATCCATTAGCCTTCTGAGGCAATGAGCAAACACATTGTACCATTAGAACACTGGAGTGAGAGTTGCTGGAAATGGGCCTCTATACACCTATGGAGATATTGCACCAAAAACCACACATTTGCAGCTAGAATAGTCATTTACCACATTAGCAATGTATAGAGTGGATTTCTCATTAGTTTAACGTGATCTTCATTGAAAAGAACAGTGCTTTTCTTTCAAAAATAAGGACATTTCAAAGTGACCCCAAACTTTTGAACAGTAGTGTGTATATATATTAAAAAAAATGTTTTAGGTTTGAGTATTAAACAGTAAAGCAAGAATTTCTACAATAATCATATTAATAGTAATTATTATTGAGGGAATTTATCCCTGATTTTCTCCTTGGTCAAGACTCATAAAGCAATCAAACCGTTGCTCGTGTTGCGTCACGTTTGTGCAGTTTACACAAACTCATTATTGTTAGATTGATTTACACCACCGTTCAAAAGTTTGGGGTCACTTTGAAATGTGCTTATTTTTGAAAGAAAAGCACTGTTCTTTTCAATGAAGATCACTTTAAACTAATCAGAAATCCACTCTATACATTGCTAATGTGGTAAATGACTATTCTAGCTGCAAATGTCTGGGTTTTGGTGCAATATCTCCATAGGTGTATAGAGATCTTGCAGTCACTTGACCGGAAAGTACACAACCGCCATCTTGTCGGTCAAAAACACAGCTGAATCCTGCTGCACTCGTGTACAGAATGGATCAATTTCAACCAACGGACTACACGGCTCATTTTTCTAATGAACAGATAACTAGATATATGTCTAAAATAAACGATCTACAGATTAGTGACCCTTATGGCTTTCCGGACGGAGTTTTCATGACCGGATATTGAACTGCCAGCGGAATACCCAGACGTGTATAATTACCTCATTAACTTTCCCTCGCTGTTCAGTGGTGAAGCACTGCGTGCTTATAAATCTCTGGACAGTTATCTTTACAGAAATTCAGGATTTGTCAGCGACTCAGATGTGGCATCTTGTAAACAAGAATCCTCATTCGATGGGTAAGTCACTTAAGTATTGAGTATAGCACTGACCAGCCGATTATAGAATAAGGTAATTCCAGCTGTAATTCCAAATCGTCCGTCTTGTTTACCATGGATCTGGCGTTGGAGAGGTAGAGGCTTAGCAGTGGAGGTTTGAGTAGCTGTTTTCTGAGCTTAGTCAACAGGCTGGCTCTGCCTGCAGCCTCGCTTTTGCTTCCGCTCCCGGCGCCGCCTCCTTCGCTTTGCTTCCGATAACAATCCACGGAGACCCCGCTGGTCTCGCTATCTCGTCCGGAATGTTGTGCATGCGATGGAAATCGCTACAAACCATCATTTTCTGCTGGAAACCAATGTTCAGTAAGTCCATACGGTTGCAGTGGATATTGAAGTCCGGTACAGACGAACAACACGCAAAAATACACACAAAAAACATAAACGTGCACAGGTAGGGAGAGCTTGTAGCCGCAGCCGTTGTAGTAGAATTGTATATAGTAGGGTTTTCCAGAAGAAAAGGTAGAAGTAAAAGCAGAAGTAGAACTAGAAGTAGAAGGCGGAATATGGCGTTTGACCGACAAGATGGCGTCTGTCACAATCTGGATCGGCTGTGACGTCACATGCAAGTGCTCCATAGAGGCCCATTTCCAGCAACTCTCACTCCAGTGTTCTAATGGCACAATGTGTTTGCTCATTGCCTCAGAAGGCTAATGGATGATTAGAAAACCCTTGTACAATCATGTTAGCACAGCTGAAAACAGTTGAGCTCTTTAGAGAAGCTATAAAACTGACCTTCCTTTGAGCAGATCGAGTTTCTGGAGCATCACATTTGTGGGGTCGATTAAATGCTCAAAATGGCCAGAAAAATGTCTTGACTATATTTTCTATTCATTTTACAACTTATGGTGGGAAATAAAAGTGTGACTTTTCATGGAAAACACTAAATTGTCTGGGTGACCCCAAACTTTTGAACGGTAGTGTAGATTTTGTAACCGATCCAAACGGCGTCAAGGCTCCTGTTTGTTTATCTGAATGTGAAGAGCGGCCTTTAGTCTGAGCGTTTCCATGGCAAGTCTCTTCTTGTCAGTGTGAAACACGGTGCTACAGTTAGTTAGTTAGTGTTTGTCCATGTGCATGTACGTGACGTCTCGGGTATATGCGTAACCAGTCAGAGACAGACAGTTAGTGTCCCGAGCCCCGCCCCTACTCACTCGTATTATTGTGCTGAGAAATGCGTTTGCACCATTTTAGAAAAATAGCTGAAATCTCTCAAAGAACTCCACTACCCTTTCTTATGGAGAACCTGTGCTGCATTACAGTAATCAGAAAACAATGGAAGTGAACGAACTCAAAGGGCAGTTTTATAGTTCTAGTCAATTTGGTTTTTTTGGTTTGGGGAAGCATGGGTTAAGCTTTGTGGGTCGAGCGTGATCTAACTAAAACGCTTATTAGCTCCGTGCCGGTTTGATGGGGTCAGTCATTTTGTAATACTTCAGATATTCAGTAGCACAAGCTCCGCCCCCGAAAAGGTCATGACTCTCTAAAGGAGGAAGCAAAAATGTTCCTGGAACTACAAATGGGGAACTGAAATCATCATCCCTGAGAAATAATTTAAAGTTCCTGAAACAGTTCCTTGTAGGGAAATACAGTCAGGTCTATAAGTATTTGGACAGCGATGTCATTTTGCATCTGTACTTATGGACCTGACTGGATAAATACTGGAGCAGGTATCAAAACACATCCAGCTGGAATTCCTGCTACTAGGCCCATTTTGGGGGGGGGGAGCCATCAATCGCGAAGTTTTCTGTGCTGTGTGGTGGACGGACGGACGGACCTCTGATTCCTGGCTATGCAACTTCAAAATGGAATGCTGTCTGGGTCCTGACCTCGCTTTGGGTGAGTTTGGGTGTACGCTGACGATATCATCCATTCAGCAGGAAAGCGTGAACAGGATACCAGTCTTCCCATTACTGACATTTGCACCTTTGGCTCTTTGACCAGATAAAGTCGCCATAAAGTTTACAGACGTCTACTAAGAACACTAAACAGACAGATGTGGAGAATATCTTGGACACACACAGTTTTGTCTGGTCCATTACTAGGCTTGTGATATAAAAAATAAACCCTCCTGTGTGTTCAGCTCACCTGAATACTGTGCCAGGAGGGTTAATATAGTTGATGTTATAATGAATGTGGTGTTTCACCATAGCTCTGTGTGTGTATGTGTGTGTGTGTGTGTGTGGTTGAACAGAGTGATAATTCACAGCCCGTCTCCAGCAGAGTATTCCTGGGAGAAGTGTGATTTGTTCCCTGGCTGTTATAATAAACATCATTTTGCAACCTCATCTTGTTTAAATCAAATCTGCAGTTTAAACTCTTTCTGGGAGCCTTAAGTGTCATTCAGGGGGAAAGAACGGGTGTGATCAGTACCTTTTGAAATTTATATAATATACATTATACACTCGCTGGTCACTTTTATTAGGAACACCCCAACATCCTCCTGCTGTTGTTTTTTTTAATAATACATTTTATTTATAAGTGCCTTTCAAGGTACCCAAGGACACTGAACAGTAAAAAAAAAAGCAAAGCAATAGAATAATAAAATAATAAGAAATCAATAATAATAACGTTATTAAAAATGAGAGAAAAGGCCAAGCTAAAGAGATGTGTTTTTAGCTGTTTTTTGAAAGAGGACAGTGTTGAGCATTGGCGCAACGCTAGTGGCAGGGCATTCCACAGCTTAGGGCCATTTACACTGAAAGCCCTGTCACCCATAGAGCAGAGCCGAGAGTAAGGGACCGCTAATAGGTGGGCATCTGTGGAGCGAAGATTTAAAGGTAACTGATATGGAGTTAGGAGATTTGATAAATAGGGAGGGGCCAGGTTATGTAGGGATTTGTAAACAAGTAAGATAATTTTGTACTGAATGCGGTATTTAACTGGGAGCCAGTGCAGGTTGTATAGAATAGGAGTGATCTGATCCCAGGGCCTGGTGTGAGTGAGTACCCTAGCAGTTGAGTTTTGGACATATTGCAGCCTATTTAGTCGCTTGGCTGGGATGCCATCGAGCAGGGCATTGCAGTAGTCCAGTCTTGAGGTGACAAAAGTTCTGCAGTTCTGTAACCAGCCGATCGCTTCACAGCAGCACGATGCATCAAATCACACAGATACAAATCAAGAGCTTCAGTTAACGTTCACAATGTTCAAACATCAGAACGGGAAAACTGTGATCTCAAAGTGTGACTAATGGCCCTTTTCCACTACCCTTTTTCAGCTCACTTCAGCTTGCTTCAGCTCACTTCAGCCCGACACGGCTCGCGTTTCGACTACCAAAAACCAGCACGACTCAGCTCGCTTCAGCCCTGCTTAGCCCCTAAAACTCGCACCGTTTTGGAGTGGGGCTGAAGCGAGCCAAAGCGAGCCGAGTGAGGCTGGGGGCGTGAGCAGACACTCCCCTGTGCACTGATTGGTGAGGAGGAGTGTCCTCACATGCCCACACACGCCCCGCGAGCACGCTGGGATCTGTAAACACCGTAAACCCGGAAGAAGAATAATTACAAATTACGAGAATTTCTGAAGCCTTATGCGCCTCGCCTCATCTATACGCTCTTGCCAGTATCTGTTGGCGTTGTCGGTGACAACAAGCCACAGCACCAAGACCAGCAACACTAACGACTCCATGTCCTCCATGTTTATTGTTTACTATTCGGGTCGTGAGACTACCGCTTAAAAGCTCACTGATGTCACTGTTTGCGCTGCTTAACGACATCACGTGACGTCCACCCACTTTCGCTAACTCCACCCAATGTGTCCACCCACTTCCAGCCAGCACGGTTCAGTGCGGTTGTAGTCGAAATGCAACTCCAACAGCCCCGCTCAGCTCGACTCAGCACGGCACGGCTCAGCCCGACTCAGCCGCGTTTGTAGTGGAAAAGCGGCATTAGTTTCATTGTCGCATGGGTGTTGGTTTGAGCCAGATGGGGTGTTTTGAGTATTTCAGAAACTGCTGATCTCCTTCCTGGGGTTTCCACACACAGCAGTCTCTAGAGTTTACACAGACGGAATGGTGCGAAAAACAAAAAACACTGAGTGAGCAAGCACCAGTTCTGTGCGTGGAAACAAACGCCTTGTTGATAAGAGAGCTCAGAGGAAAATGGACAGGGGTGGATTTCCTAAAAGCATTGTAGCTCAAAGATCATCATTAAATGGTAGAGTGAGCATCACGATGAACACTCTCTTTCCTAGTTAAGACGCTCTTAGCGTTAAGAGGCTTTTGGGAGATTGGTTTGAGCTGCCAGGAACCATATAATCACTCTACAATTGTGGTGAGCAGAAAAGCATCTCAGCATGCAACAGCAGAACAGAAGAACACATTGGGTTCCACTCCTGCAGCCAAGAACAGGGATCTTAGAATCAACAAGAAGTTTCTATTAAAGTGGCCGGTGAGTGTATGTATTGCTGTATATTTATCATATACAGTGGTGGGCAAAAGTTTACATACCCCAACAGAATGTTTCGTTTCTTGCCTATTTCTAAGAGAAATTGAATGATAATACACAAAAACCTTTATTTCACTTGTGGTTAATGGTTGGCTGAAGCCATTTATTGTCAAGAAAATGTTAACTCTTTTAAAACCATTATGACGACAAAAAAACTACACAAATGACCCTGATCAAAAGTTTACATACCCCAATTCTTAATCTCATCTCATTATCTGTAGCCGCTTTATCCTTCTACAGGGTCGCAGGCAAGCTGGAGCCTATCCCAGCTGACTATGGGCGAAAGGCGGGGTACACCCTGGACAAGTCGCCAGGTCATCACAGGGCTGACACATAGACACAGACAACCATTCACACTCACATTCACACCTACGGTCAATTTAGAGTCACCAGTTAACCTAACCTGCATGTCTTTGGACTGTGGGGGAAACCGGAGCACCCGGAGGAAACCCACGCGGACACGGGGAGAACATGCAAACTCCGCACAGAAAGGCCCTCACCGGCCACGGGGCTCGAACCCGGACCTTCTTGCTGTGAGGCGACAGCGCTAACCACTACACCACCGTGCCACCCCCCAATTCTTAATACTGTGTATTTCCCCCTTTAACATCAATAACAGCTTGAAGTCTTTTGTGATAGTTGTCAATGAGTCTTTTTATCTTTTCAGATGGTAAAGCTGCCCATTCTTCTTGGCAAAAAGCCTCCAGTTCCTGTAAAGTCTGGGGCTGTCTTGCATGGACTGCACGTTTGAGGTCTCCCCAGAGTGGCTCAATAATGTTGAGGTCAGGAGACTGAGATAGCCACTCTAAGACCTTCACTTTATGCTGTTGTAGCCACTGACGAGTTGATTTGGCCTTGTGTTTTGGATCATTGTCGTGCTGGAATGTCCAAGTTGGTCCTATGTGCAGCTTCCGGGCTGAGGCGTGTAGATTTTCCTCCAGTATTTTTTGATAAGTGACTGCATTCATCCTGCCATCAACTCTTACCAAATTTCCAGTGCCTTTGTAGTTCACACATCCCCAAAACATCAGAGATCCACCACCAGGTTTCACTGTGGGAATGGTGTACTTTTCATCATAGGCCTTGTTGATTCCTCGCCAGATGTAGCATTTAGTGTTAATTGTGCCCAAAAAGTTCAATTTTGGTCTCATCACTCCACACAACTTTTTGCCAGAAGGTTTGGGGTGTGTCTCTGTGCAGTCTGGCATATCGTAGACGGGCGTCTTTGTGGCATTTGCGTAGAAGGGGCTTTCTTCTGGCAACTCTCCCATGTAGCCCATTTCTTCTCAAGAGTCTCCTAATTGTACTCTTTGAAACATCCACATCAACTTGTTTCAGAGAATCTCGAAGTTCACCAGATGTTATTTGGGGCTTCTTCTTTACATCACGCACAATTCTTCTAGCAGCGGTGGATGAAATTTTTCTTGGTCTACCTGAACGGGCTTTGGTGTCTACAGAGCCCCTGACTTTCCACTTCTTGATTATTGTTTGAACAGTGCTGACTGACACTTTTAATTGCTTTGATATTTTCTTATATCCCTTCCCTGATTTATAAAGTTCAGCTACCTTTTCACGCAGGTCCTTTGACAATTCCTTTGATTTTCCCATGGCTCAATCTCAAAGATGACGCGCAGCACTGGATGAGGGATAAAAGGTTCTCTCAAAAGTCCAGCAATTTACTGACTTATTTATTTTCACCCACTAATTAGAAGAAAACAGATCACAGGTGAAGGTAGTTGCATTTAATTGCCATTCAGTCCTGTTTATGTCAAATTGTGTACAGGTTTTCAGGCCAATTCACAGGGGTATGTAAACTTTTTTGATCAGGGTCATTTAGGTAGTTTTTGTTGTTTTCATGGTTTTCAAAGAGTAAACGCAGTAATGAATGCAATAAATAGCTTCAGCCAACCATTAACCACAAGTGAAATAAAGGTTTTTGTGTATTAGCATTCAATTTCTCTTAGAAATAGCCAAGAAACGAAACATTCTGTTGGGGTATGTAAACTTTTGCCCACCACTGTACATGTATGAGTACAAGCGTTGCAGTAAAACAGTTTCAAAGCTGTAAATGAAGTCAGTTTGGGGGTTTCAGCGGTCTGTTCTAAGACGTCCTGATTTTACACTGCAAAAAGTAAACTCTAACCAAGATTAAATATCTTAAATCAAGACAAAATATGCTTGTTATTTGTCTGCCAAGATAATTCTCCTTTCCAGGCAGGTTTTTTTGTAAGAGTATTTCAATTACTTTAAGCGTTTTTCCCCTCAATTATCTTAATAAGGTATTATAACTTGTTATTGAGATTTTATTACTGGTTATGAGTAAGTTCTGTCTTAAAATGAGAATTACCATAATTTCATCGGTGTTATATTAACCATGACAAGTTTGTCAAAGTCAGAATTTCTTATTTCAAGCATCTTATCCTTTCTTTTAATCTCTTAACACAGAACAGATAACTAAATGAAATGAATTGTTGTATTGCCAATCTGGCAACAAAAATAGGCTACAAAATGGATTGGTTTGTTGTTTTGATTTTGATTTATTTGGCGGTCTCAGTTGGTATAAACACTTCCTTAAACAGAGCACACCAATACGCCCAGATGAAATAGTCAAACTGTTGGTTGGGGGACAAAGTATCTAGCATGTTAAAGTGAGTAGTACAAATCTACTTGTTTTTAGTATAAATACACTAGTTTTAAGACATCTGTGGGGTTTCTAAAGCTAGATATATTTACTCGTTTTTAAAAATCTTGCCAAGTCAAATTTTCTTGTTCTGTTGGCAAATAATTTTGCTTATTTTACAGTGGGGCAAAAAAGTATTGTCAGTCACCAATTGTGCAAGTTCTCCCACTTAAAAAGATGAGAGAGGCCTGTAATTTTCATCATAGGTATACCTCAACTATGAGAGACAAAATGAGGAAAAAAATCCAGAAAATCACATTGTCTGATTTTTAAAGAATTTATTTTTAAATTATGGTGGAAAATAAGTATTTGGTCAATAACAAAAGTTCATCTCAATACTTTGTTATATACCCTTTGTTGGCAATGACAGAGGTCAAACGTTTTCTGTAGGTCTTCACAAGGTTTTCACACACTGTTGCTGGTATTTTGGCCCATTCCTCCATGCAGATCTCCTCTAGAGCAGTGATGTTTTGGGGCTGTCGCTGGGCAACACGGACTTTCAACTCCCTCCAAAGATTTTCTATGGGGTTGAGATCTGGAGACTGGCTAGGCCACTCCAGGACCTTGAAATGCTTCTTACGAAGCCACTCCTTCGTTGCCCGGGCGGTGTGTTTGGGATCATGGTCATGCTGAAAGACCCAGCCACGTTTCATCTTCAATGCCCTTGCTGATGGAAGGAGGTTTTCACTCAAAATCTCACAATACATGGCCCCATTCATTCTTTCCTTTACACGGATCAGTCGTCCTGGTCCCTTTGCAGAAAAACAGCCCCAAAGCATGATGTTTCCACCCCCATGCTTCACAGTAGGTATGGTGTTCTTTGGATGCAACTCAGCATTCTTTCTCCTCCAAACACGACAAGTTGAGTTTTTACCAAAAAGTTCTATTTTGGTTTCATCTGACCATATGACATTCTCCCAATCCTCTTCTGGATAATCCAAATGCTCTCTAGCAAACTTCAGACAGGCCTGGACATGTACTGGCTTAAGCAGGGGGACACGTCTGGCACTGCAGGATTTGAGTCCCTGGCGGCGTAGTGTGTTACTGATGGTAGCCTTTGTTACTTTGGTCCCAGCTCTCTGCAGGTCATTCACTAGGTCCCCCCGTGTGGTTCTGGGATTTCTGCTCACCGTTCTTGTGATCATTTTGACCCCACAGGGTGAGATCTTGCGTGGAGCCCCAGATCGAGGGAGATTATCAGTGGTCTTGTATGTCTTCCATTTTCTATTAATTGCTCCCACAGTTGATTTCTTCACACCAAGCTGCTTACCTATTGCAGATTCAGTCTTCCCAGCCTGGTGCAGGTCTACAATTTTGTTTCTGGTCTCCTTTGTCAGCTCTTTGGTCTTGGCCATAGTGGAGTTTGGTGTGTGACTGTTTGAGGTTGTGGACAGGTGTCTTTTATACTGATAACGAGTTCAAACAGGTGCCATTAATACAGGTAACGAGTGGAGGACAGAGGAGCCTCTTAAAGAAGAAGTTACAGGTCTGTGAGAGCCAGAAATCTTGCTTGTTTGTAGGTGACCAAATACTTATTTTACCGAGGAATTTACCAATTAATTCATTAAAAATCCTACAGTGTGATTTCCTGGATTCTTTCCCCCCATTCTGTCTCTCATAGTTGAAGTGTACCTATGATGAAAATTACAGGCCTCTCTCATCTTTTTAAGTGGGAGAACTTGCACAATTGGTGGCTGACTAAATACTTTTTTGCCCCACTGTAAGTAAAATATTCCTCGTTTTATTACTTTTTTTCTTGTTTTTGTAAGCAGGGTTTTTGCAGTGTAGCCGAAGGTTCCTGTTAATGTTCTGTATGAAGATGCCTGAATCACTCGTCTCTACGGAAAATATCCAAAGAGCTCAGCGGCCAGTCATGGTGAAGCCATCTCTCCGCCATATTACCACACATCAGCTCAGTACAATCATATCTCTGCCTGGGAAGCTACACAAAACTGGACGTTATTTGTGTGTGTGTGTGTGTGTGTGTGTGTGTGTGTGTGTGTGTGAATGGTTGATTTTTGTGAGGTGTTTGTGTTTTAATCATAAGGTACAGTATTCAGTACATTTTATCATCATGGATACATTCAAGAAGATTACTGCAGATTATTTATTAATAATAATAATAATAATAATTATTATTATTATTATTATTTATTTGACCAAATAGAAAATACATGCATAACAGAGAATAAAACAAAGTGTACATTCCAACATGACAGAACAATTCTGATTTCCATGGAGATGGAGACAGCATGCGGGTCAGGGTCCACAAAAGTAAAGTCATGTCCTGTTCCCCGGAGGCTGTGAGCCCTCATATACAATCTGTTGCACACAAAAATGAAATGAAACTAATCATGCAAATAATGGACTAGAGTGTTAGATATTACTAATTAAATATTTAGAAATAGATTGATACCAATCTGTAGCTACAGTGGATATAAAAAGTCTACACACCCTGCTAAAATGATCGGTTTTTCTGATGTAAAAAAACGAGACCATGATAAATAATTTCCAAACTTTTCCCATCTTTAATGTGACCTATAACCTGTACAATTCAATTGAAAAACAAATCCGTTTGGGGGAAAGCATAAAAAATAAAAAACATACAATAAGCTGGTTGCATAAGTGTGCACACCCTTAAACTAATACTTTGTTGAAGCACCTTTTGATTTAATTACAGTATTCAGTCTTTTTGGGTCGGAGTCGATCAGCCTGCCACATCTAGACTTGGCAATATTTGCCCACTCTTCCTTGCAAAGGCAAGGCAAGTTTATTTATATAGCACATTTCATACACAGTGGCAGTTCAATGTGCTTTACAGAAGTAAAAGCAGAACAGTAAACAATAGAAAATAAAATTACATAAAATAATTGGGGAAGAAAAATAATAAGAATTAAACAATAGTAGAAATTAAATTAATAAAATGAAATAAAGTTAATCAGCCTCGAGATTAATTATTATTATGGGTTTAACTCATAAAGCGCACTCTTCCCGTGGCTCTTCCATGAGGATCACCAAAAATCGTCCCGCAGACAAAATCTACGAGGATAAAGCGCGCTCTTCCCGTGGCTCTTCCACGAGGATCACCAAAAATCGTCCCGCAGACACAATCTATGAGGCGCTCCAAAAGCGCTCCAAATCTGCCAGATTGCGAGGGCGTCTCTTGTGCACAGCCCTCTTCAGGTCACCCTACAGATTTTCACTTGGGTTTAGGTCCGGGCTCTGGCTGGGCCGTTCCAAAACTTTTTTGGGGTCATTGTCGTGCTGAAAGATGAAACTCCATCTTCAGCTTTCTAGCAGACACCTGAAGGTTTTGGGCCAAAATTGACTGGTGTTTAGAACTGTTCATAATTCCCTCCACCTTGACTAAAGCCCCTGTTCCAGCTGAAGAAAAACAACCCCAAAACATGATGCTGCCACCACCATGCTTCACCGTGGCTATGGGGTTCTTTTGGTGATGTGCAGTATTGTTTTTGCACCAAACATACCTTTTGGAATTGTGGCCAAAAAGTTCAACCTTGGTTTCATCAGACCAGAACACATTTTCCCACATGCTTTTGGGAGAGTTGATGAATTTTTTTTGCAAAATTTAGCTGGGCCTGGATGTTTTTCTTTAACCCTACTTCATAGTCCAGACATATGGAGAATACGGGAGATTGTAGTCACATGTCGTACACAACCAGTACTTGCCAGAAATCCCTGCAGCTCCTTCAGTGTTGCTGTCGGCCTCTCGGCAGCCTCCCTGACCAGTTTTCGTCTTGCCTTTTCATCAATTTTGGAGGGACGTCCAGTTCTCGCTAACGTCACTGTTGTCCCATGTTTTCTCCACTTCTTGATGCCTGTCTTCACTGTGCTCCATGGTATATCTAATGCCGTGGAAATGTTTTTGTCCCCTTCTCCTGACTGATACCTTTCAACAATGAGATCCCTTTGATGCTTTGTAAGCTCTCTGTGAACGCTGGCTTTTGCTGGAGGAGGCAACTGAGTAAATGTCTGAACTTTATTTGGGGTTAATCAGAGTCATTTTAATTGCCGGCAGGTGTGAACCCAAAAAGACTGAATGCTAACAGATTTGTTTGTTTTTCATTTGAATTGTACAGGTTATAGGTCACATTAAAAATGGGAAAAGTTTTGAAATTATTTATCGTGGTCTCATTTTTTTACATCAGAAAAACCGATCGTTTTAACGGGGTGTGTAGACTTTTTATATCCACTGTATAGTTACAAATTATGTATAATCAATCATCTAATAATAATAAACAAATCCAAAATTAATTACAATTTACGACATAATTATATCAAAACAATAAATTATTCTAATACTCCATTTATTATAAAATATTTCCATGCAAATTAATATTTCCAAAACAGTAAAAGTTTGACGTAAATTTCAAGAAAACCTAAATAACTTCAGGCAAGATCTATTTAAACCTATGGTGTGTGTATATATATATATATATAAGGCCAATGTGTATTAAAGAAAATGAGATGTGAGATATTAGTGTGAGCTCTGAGGAATACTCTATAAGTTATTAAACTCTATCAGGATTGATTCCTGTGTGATGTGAATTATGTGACCAATAAACACTGTTAAGACCTGACTGTGAGAATGAAGTGAAAATGGAAAATAACATGAGAAAATAATCCTGTTTCAGCAACTGTCCTAAATAGAAAGGAAGAGAAATATATGAAAGAGAAAGGTACATTGTATAAGAGGAAAAACTGAAATAATCTCCGTAAACAACATTATAGCAGTAAAAGAGCCGTTCAAAAAACAATGATCAATGATGCTGTGAATTAGACAAGGTGCTATCGCAATTTTATGCAGAAGTGAGGAATGAAAATGGGGAAAACTACAAACCAGACTCTCTTAAAGTAATGCAGGCAGCATTGGATCGGCATCTGAGACGAGAAATATCACTGTTCACTTCACTGTTAGTTTCTTTTCTTTTCCAGTTCAGTCTCTGATCATTTTTTTTGAACGGCTCTTTTACTGCTATAATTATGTTTATGGAGATTATTTCAGTTTTTCTTCTTATACAATGTACCTTTCTCTTTCGTATAATTATTCTTCCTTTATATTTAATTTGATCTATCTACAACCCCGATTCCAAAAAAGTTGGGACAAAGTACAAATTGTAAATAAAAACGGAATGCAATAATTTACAAATCTCAAAAACTGATATTGTATTCACAATAGAACATAGACAACATATCAAGTGAGACATTTTGAAATTTCATGCCAAATATTGGCTCATTTGAAATTTCATGACAGCAACACATCTCAAAAAAGTTGGGACAGGGGCAATAAGAGGCTGGAAAAGTTAAAGGTACAAAAAAGGAACAGCTGGAGGACCAAATTGCAACTCATTAGGTCAATTGGCAATAGGTCATTAACATGACTGGGTATAAAAAGAGCATCTTGGAGTGGCAGCGGCTCTCAGAAGTAAAGATGGGAAGAGGATCACCAGTCCCCCTAATTCTGCGCCGACAAATAGTGGAGCAATATCAGAAAGGAGTTCGACAGTGTAAAATTGCAAAGAGTTTGAACATATCATCATCTACAGTGCATAATATCATCAAAAGATTCAGAGAATCTGGAAGAATCTCTGTGCGTAAGGGTCGAGGCCGGAAAACCATACTGGGTGCCCGTGATCTTTGGGCCCTTAGACGGCACTGCATCACATACAGGCATGCTTCTGTATTGGAAATCACAAAATGGGCTCAGGAATATTTCCAGAGAACATTATCTGTGAACACAATTCACCATGCCATCCGCCGTTGGCAGCTAAAACTCTATAGTTCAAAGAAGAAGCCGTATCTAAACATGATCCAGAAGCGCAGACGTCTTCTCTGGGCCAAGGCTCATTTAAAATGGACTGTGGCAAAGTGGAAAACTGTTCTGTGGTCAGACGAATCAAAATTTGAAGTTCTTTATGGAAATCAGGGACGTCGTGTCATTCGGACTAAAGAGGAGAAGGACGACCCAAGTTGTTATCAGCGCTCAGTTCAGAAGCCTGCATCTCTGATGGTATGGGGTTGCATTAGTGCGTGTGGCATGGGCAGCTTACACATCTGGAAAGACACCATCAATGCTGAAAGGTATATCCAGGTTCTAGAGCAACATATGCTCCCATCCAGACGACGTCTCTTTCAGGGAAGACCTTGCATTTTCCAACATGACAATGCCAAACCACATACTGCATCAATTACAGCATCATGGCTGCATAGAAGAAGGGTCCGGGTACTGAACTGGCCAGCCTGCAGTCCAGATCTTTCACCCATAGAAAACATTCGGCGCATCATAAAACGGAAGATGCGACAAAAAAGACCTAAGGCAGTTGAGCAACTAGAATCCTACATTAGACAAGAATGGGTTAACATTCCTATCCCTAAACTTGAGCAACTTGTCTCCTCAGTCCCCAGACGTTTACAGACTGTTGTAAAGAGAAAAGGGGATGTCTCACAGTGGTAAACATGGCCTTGTCCCAACTTTTTTGAGATGTTGTTGTCATGAAATTTAAAATCACCTAATTTTTCTCTTTAAATGATACATTTTCTCAGTTTAAACATTTGATATGTCATCTATGTTCTATTCTGAATAAAATATGGAATTTTGAAACTTCCACATCATTGCATTCTGTTTTTATTTACAATTTGTACTTTGTCCCAACTTTTTTGGAGTCAGGGTTCGTTCTATCTATCTATCTATCTATCTATCTATCTATCTATCTATCTATCTATCTAACCAACACAAAGGCTGTACAATACTTCTTTTCTATTTAGTACAGTTGTTGAAACAGGATTATTTTCTCATGTTATTTTCCATTTTCACTTCATTCTCACAGTCAGGTCTTAACAGTATTTATTGGTCACATAATTCACTGTCATTTTAGACATAAACGATTACATTTTGACGATTTTTTTTAAAAGTCCAAGCAGTGTTTAGCAAATGAGGCAACCGTTAATGTAATGTAATCTTTAATTTAAACTAAAATCATGTAGTTAAAACGTGTACGTGCAGGTCGAGTGTTTGTATCAATAAAGTCACCTGTGACCTGGGTGAACGTGCCAGATATTAGTGCCAGGGCAGGGGGCATACGTCACCCAGGTCACAGGTGACTTTATTGATACAAACACTCGACCTGCACGTACACGTGATGGACTTCCAGGTGCTTAGTCAGTAGAAATGAAATAGAATAGACAATCATGCCCATTTTGTCAATTTGTGCAAGTGAGTGTGACGTACAGATGATCAACATTGTCAGCTGTGCTTAGCCTTAGGGAAATGAAAATAACTCCTGACCAAACTAGAACAATAACGTATCTCTTTTTATTTGCATCCCTCACTACCATTTCTGCCGAAGCCTATGGTCCTTCTTTCATTTAGGCTCCTGAGGCTAATTTACTCTCTTCATTTTTCTTTTTGAATTTGAGCCATTGAGCTTGAGCTCTCGCTTTCAATATCAAACATGTCTAGACTTTGGCTTTGATCTAGTCTGGGACATTTCCATCGAAATCTGACACAGTGTTCATCTCAGATATCAGTGTCAGATTCTCAACAAAAACAGTCAAGACGATGAGACAGATTTTTTGTTATTACTTCGCCCGGGACGGAGTCCACCAGGGGGTGAGGTATTGTTTTCGGTCGGGTTTCTTTGTTTTTTTGTTAACGATATTACAGGAAAACGGCTGGACCAATCTTCAAGAAACTTTCAGGATAGATGGGCATTGGTCACAAATAGAACCTCCAACATTTTGAGAGTCATCTGGTCAAGGTCAACAAAAAGGTCAAAATCGTTTTTGTTGTGGCCACTACGTCATCGTGCTGTAAGAATGTAAGAGTGTAACAATCGTGCAGTGCGCATGCGTATACACATGTTCTGATTAAAATGGCCGGTGAGTGTATACAATTCAGTTCACCATTCGAAATAAATGGACAAGAGTAAAGAAATCGCTTTCAGACATGTTTATGCTTATTACAGAGGGAAAGTGCGTTCCACTGAGCTCTAGCGCCGGGCCATTTCCGGGAAATAAGAGTTTGGGTCATGGCGACAGCGTGTGTATGTCAGCCTCGGTTCGGAGGTTTCAGTTTTGAAAACTGTAAGAGGTAAGAGTAGAATAATATAAAGTACAGACACTTGGTATTTTTTACTTTTGTGATTTTTAAATTGTTCATTTTTGGATTACGCGTCATTTTTGTGGCTACTGCCTCATAGAGTAAATATATATGCTCTATTTACTGTATGGACATGGAATCAGAAAACTATTTCATTTATAAGCAGTAGCCACATGGACCCATAGGGTACCTATTTTTTTTCGCGATATCTTCCTTCGTAGTCCAAAGACATCCAGGTTAGGTTAACTGGTGACTCTAAATTGACCGTAGGTGTGAGTGTGAATGGTTGTCTGTGTCTATGTGTCAGCCCTGTGATGACCTGGCGACTTGTCCAGGGTGTACCCCGCCTTTCGCCCGTAGTCAGCTGGGATAGGCTCCAGCTTACCTGCGACCCTGTAGAACAGGATAAAGCGGCTAGAGATAATGAGATGAGATGAGATCTTCCTTCGTATTCATCATAAGTGCTACCGGGCGAGGTTTGTTTTGCCTGGCAACACTTGTTTTTTCTTTCGCTCTTACAAACCATGATAAAATGGGGTCCACACAAATGGCGCTGTGCACACGTGTGTAAAAATGATCACCCAGTATCAACACTCACAGGTGAAGTCAAATCAAATCAAAGTCCTTCCCATGCCATGTGGCGCATAGGGCAGCGCCGATCTCCATTTCCGTACCCCTCAGCTTCTCGCCTATGACAGTTACAGTGGGTGGCTAGTCCTCTGGTAACTGCGAGAGTTTGACTCCCCACTTGCATCTGTATTGCAGTGTGCCTTGCCAGACGGCAGTAGGTACCATTTTTATGATGGTCTTTGGTATGACCCGGACACGCTAACCAACTCGCAGTGTACACAGGTGAAATGTCCTTCCACAACCTTTGACTTGACTGTTTGTACAGTTCACTGCTGCACATAGAGGCTTTTCTCATCTCATCTCATCTCATTATCTGTAGCCGCTTTATCCTGTTCTACAGGGTCGCAGGCAAGCTGGAGCCTATCCCAGCTGACTACGGGCGAAAGGCGGGGTACACCCTGGACAAGTCACCAGGTCATCACAGGGCTGACACATAGACACAGACAACCATTCACACTCACATTCACACCTACGGTCAATTTAGAGTCACCAGTTAACCTAACCTGCATGTCTTTGGACTGTGGGGGAAACCGGAGCACCCGGAGGAAACCCACACGGACACGGGGAGAACATGCAAACTCCACACAGAAAGGCCCTCGCCGGCCACGGGGCTCGAACCCGGACCTTCTTGCTGTGAGTCGACAGCGCTAACCACTACACCACCGTGCCGCCCCAACAGGGAATCATTTGTCTGAAAATACATTTGTTTGTACAATTTTGAATAATTTAGGGGATTTTTATTGGGGGGGACAATTCATGCTTTTCAGAAATTGGGGCCCCGTCCCCCCCGGGATCTGCACCCATGTATCTACATCAATAACTTGTTTAGTTTTGTATAACTTCCAGTCGTCTAAATGGCCGTTCCGCTCCACGATGTGAGTGGTAAGATGGCGGCCAGATGGCTTCACTCTGACTGGCCAATGAGCATCCAGATAGAGCTCCATGCGTCACTCTGACTGGCCAATGAGCATCCAGATAGTTTATCAGTGGTCCGAAAACACCCGAGCGTGCCTGCTCGCCCCGCCCCCTTTCCCGAAAGTGTCTGAACATTCGCGAAGTTTCCGGAATGTTCCGAGGCTTACCGGAAACCTGTCAGAGAGCGCACGAGCCGGCTCACAATAGCGGCGTGTTTCTCTGAAACTCAACTGGAAAAAAATAAACTTTATTTCTGTTCAGCTCAGGATTGCCGTTTTGTGGATTTGTCATGTCTTTGCTCTGTTATAACAAAGGTTGTGGGCAACGTTTTGACCCGGACAACAACCCCGAGGGTAAATAGAAATATAAATATATCATTTATTTAATGATTTACCTTTTTAGTCTGTCCTGTGTAGCTTCGAGCTAAAGCTAAATCTGTGAAGGTGAAATTCAGGAGACAAACATTCAACTCCTTTAAAAAAATATATAAACATCTGTTTATAATAGATGTAAAAAATATCTTTAATTATACTTTTAGAAAAGTATAAAATCTATTTCCTGAGTAAATGATGCTTTTGTCAAAGAGACAAGTTAGTGACTAACATTGTCACTACAAAGTCAACAATATTTAAATGAACATATTTGTTTGTATTTATTAACTACATCTTTGCATAAACACTAGATATAGCTGTGTATTCATCCTGAGTGAGATTTCCTGTACTGAAGTGAGAAGTTAGCCTTTTCACTTTCACCCCCCACAGAGATCTTATTAATAAATAAAGATTAAAACCCTTGGGTTTTTATTTTACTGTTATTGGAAAATAATCAACGCTGGGTTGTATGGAATCAATTTTGTGCCAAAATGTTCATACAATACTTTTGAAATGTCAAACAAAAACGATAAATCAAAATACAAAAAAAGTCTTTTTTTTTTTTTAGACTGGCAAACAAATTATTCGTGTAATCGTGCAAAATATCAGTCTATTACTCTTCAGAAACCTTTTATTTTTGTTCCGCGTCTTTCTCAGTTTTGTTTGACGTCATTTATTTTGGTTGCGATTCCAGCTTTCTCGTTTGCGCTCCCTGACTTTTTGCTTGCAGTTTTGGCACAAACTTCACGTGTGGGCGGGCTGTCCAGGAATGCATTCCCATTGGCTAACTTGTGTTTGACTGACAGCTACGCTCAGCCATTCCCTACTCGGATTCTGGCGGACTGTTTGACGAGTGACCGATCCATTGACGGTAAACAAGGATCGAGTGGACTTCAGTGGCGACTATGATCTCATCTCATCTCATCATCTGTAGCCGCTTTATCCTGTCCTACAGGGTCGCAGGCAAGCTGGAGCCTATCCCAGCTGACTACGGGCGAAAGGCGGGGTACACCCTGGACAAGTCGCCAGGTCATCACAGGGCTGACACATAGACACAGACAACCATTCACACTCATATTCACACCTACGGCCAATTTAGAGTCACCAGTTAACCTAACCTGCATGTCTTTGGACTGTGGGGGAAACCGGAGCACCCGGAGGAAACCCACGCGGACACGGGGAGAACATGCAAACTCCGCACAGAAAGGCCCTCGCCGGCCACGGGGCTCGAACCCGGACCTTCTTGCTGTGAGGCAACAGCGCTAACCACTACACCACCGTGCCGCCCAGCGACTATAATATTGAATTAATTCAACAAAGTGTAAGTGTGGGACAAATGTGTTGTATGTGTTGCAGTAGTGCACATTATGCAGGTGTTTCGTGGCAAGTCAAATGTTAGACTTGGCTCCACTACCCAATATAACAGCTGTCTTGCTAACGTTAAACACGCCTGCATAATGTGCACTACTGCAACACATACAACACATTTGTCCCACACTTACACTTTGTTGAATTAATTCAATATTATCGGTGGTGTAGTGGTTAGCGCTGTCGCCTCACAGCAAGAAGGTCCTGGGTTCGAGCCCCGGGGCCGGCGAGGGCCTTTCTGTGTGGAGTTTGCATGTTCTCCCCGTGTCCGCGTGGGTTTCCTCCGGGTGCTCCGGTTTCCCCCACAGTCCAAAGGCATGCAGGTTAGGTTAACTGGTGACTCTAAATTGACCGTAGGTGTGAATGTGAGTGTGATTGTCTGTGTCTATGTGTCAGCCCTGTGATGACCTGGCGACTTGTCCAGGGTGTACCCCGCCTTTCGCCCGTAGTCAGCTGGGATAGGCTCCAGCTTGCCTGCAACCCTGTAGAACAGGATAAAGCGGCTAGAGGTAATGAGATGAGATGAGATCATAGTCGCCACTGAAGTCCACTCGATCCTTATTTACCGTCAATGGATCAGTCACTCGTCAAACAGTCCGCCAAAATCTGAGTAGGAAGTGGCCACAACAGCCTCCGGGGTTATGGCTGAGCGTAGCTGTCAGTCAAACACAAGTTAGCCAATGGGAATGCGTTCCTGGACAGCCCGCCCACACGTGAAGTTTGTGCCAAAACTGCAAGCAAAAAGTCAGGGAGCGCAAACGAGAAAGCTGGAATCGCAACCAAAATAAATGACGTCAAACAAAACTGAGAAAGACGCGGAACAAAAATAAAAGGTTTCTGAAGAGTAATAGACTGATATTTTGCACGATTACACGAATAATTTGTTTGCCAGTCTCAAAAAATTGATTTTTTTTTGTATTTTGATTTGTCGTTTTTGTTTGATATTTCAAAAGTATTGTATGAACATTTTGGCACAAAATTGATTCCATAGGTTGGTGTGATGAAGACGAAGAAGAGTTATCATCCTGAAGTGGAATATTTTTCAACAACGCAACACAGCTATTTGGTAACAATTACAGTTTTATAACTTATTAATGAACAAGTTCATTATCACTCGCATTACAGGAGCTGTAAAACAGCCTTTCTTTCACAAGCCTGTTCTGGGGTTTTTTTCTTTCTCGGTCTTAAATTTAAGACACAAACACAGCTTGTCAAACCTGTTACTTGTTTGTTAACAGTCGGAGGTGAAGCTGTATGTTTTAAAGTTTTTTGATCTTAACTTTGAGAAAGAGAAGAAAGTATGTTTGTAGCTGCTATAACATAAATGAGAAAAGGAACTGATTTGTTTTGCGGACATTCAAAAATATGAAATGTTTTGGTTAAATGGATAAAAAGGGTCACGTATCATTTATTAATAAACGAACTAAATAAAAACTGTAACTATTGGTAAATCAGTGTGATTTATAACAACACGTCTTGAAGTGTTTTTTCCTTACGTAATATAACTGATAGTAGCTGTATAGCTCCAGCAATTTACGAATTTTCTATATTTCTGCATAAATATGACCTAAAACATTATCAGATTTTCACACAAGTCCTCAAAGTAGATAAAGAGAACCCAGTTAAACAAATGCGACAAAAATATTATACTTGGTCTTTTATTCATTGAGGAAAATGATCCAATATTACATACAGTGGAGGAAATAATTATTTGATCCCTTGCTGATTTTGTAAGTTTGCCCACTGGCAAAGATATGAACAGTCTATAATTTTAAGGGTAGGTTTATTTTAACAGTGAGAGATAGAATATCAAAAAGAAAAATCACATTTTATAAAATATATAAATTGATTTGCATTTCGTTGAGTGAAATAAGTATTTGATCCCCTACTAACCATTAAGAGTTCTGGCTCCCACAGACCAGGTAGACACTCCTAATCAACCTGCATTAAAGACAGCTGTCTTAAATTGACACCTGTATAAAAGACACCTGTTTACAGAATCAATCAATCAATCAGACTCCAACCTCTCCAACATGGGCAAGACCAAAGAGCTGTCTAAGGATGTCCGGGACAAGATTGTAGAGCTGCACAAGGCTGGACTGGGCTACAAAACCATAAGCAAGAAGCTGGGTGAGGAGAACTGTTGGTGCAATAGTTCGAAAATGGAAGAAATACAAAATGACCATCAATCGACCTCGGTTTGGGGCCCCACGCAAGATCTCACCTCGTGGGGTATCAAGGATCACGAGAAAGGTGAGAAATCAGCCTAGAACTACATGGGAGGAGCTTGTGAATGATCTTAAGGCAGCTGGGACCACAGTCACCAAGAAAACCATTGGTAACACATTACGCCGTAATGGATTAAAATCCTGCAGTGCCCGCAAGGTCCCCCTGCTCAAGAAGGCACATGTGCAGGCCCGTCTGAAGTTTGCCAGTGAACACCCGAATGATTCTGAGAGTGATTGGGAGAAGGTGCTGTGGTCAGATGAGACCAAAATCGAGCTCTTTGGCATTAACTCAACTCGCCGTGTTTGGAGGAAGAAAAATGCTGACTATGACCCGAAGAACACCATCCCCACTGTCAAGCATGGAGGTGGAAGCATTATGCTTTGGGGGTGTTTCTCTGCTAAGGGCACAGGACTACCTCACCGCATCAACGGAAGAATGGACGCGGCCATGTACCGTAAAATCCTGAGTGACAACATCCTTCCCTCTGCCAGGACACTGAAAATGGGTTGTGGATGGGTCTTCCAGCACGACAATGACCCAAAACATACAGCCAAGGCAACAAAGGAGTGGATCAAGAAGAAGCACATGAAGGTCATGGAGTGGCCTAGCCAGTCTCCGGACCTTAATCCCATAGAAAACCTATGGAGGGAGCTGAAGCTCTGAGTTGCGAAGCGACAGCCTCAAAACCTTAATGATCTAGAGATGATCCGCAAAGAGGAGTGGACCAAAATTCCTCCTGACATGTGCGCAAACCTGGCCATCAACTACAAGAAACGTCTGACCGCTGTGCTTGCCAGCAAGGGTTTTGCCACCAAATACTAAGTTTTGTTTGCTAGAGGGTTCAAATACTTACTCAAAGAAATGCAAATCAGTTTATATCTTTTATATGAAGTTATTTTCTGGATTTTCTTTTTGATGTTTTGTCTCTCACAGTTAAAATAAACCTACCATTAAAATTATAGAATGTTCATTTCTTTGTCAGTGGACAAAGTTACAAAATCAGCAAGGGATCAAATAATTATTTCCTCCACTGTATCTATGAGTGGCAAAAGTATGTGAACCTTTGCTTTCAGTATCTGGTGTGACCCCCTTGTGCAGCAGTAACTGCAACTAAACGTTTCCGGTAACTGTTGATCAGTCCTGCACACCGGCTTGGAGGAATTTTAGCCCATTCCTCCGTACAGAACAGCTTCAACTCTGGGATGTTGGTGGGTTTCCTCACATGAACTCACACTTCAGGTCCTTCCACAACATTTCCATTGGATTAAGGTCAGGACTTGAACTTGGCCATTCCAAAACATTAACTTTATTCTTCTTAACCATTCTTTGGTAGAACGACTTGTGTGCTTAGGGTCGTTGTCTTGCTGCATGGCCCACCTTCTCTTGAGATTCAGTTCATGGACAGATGTCCTGACATTTTCCTTTAGAATTCACTGGTATAATTCAGAATTCTTGGTTCCATCAATGATGGCAAGCCGTCCTGGCCCAGATGCAGCAAAACAGGCCCAAACCATGATACTACCACCACCATGTTTCACAGATGGGATAAGGTTCTTATGCTGGAATGCAGTGTTTTCCTTTCTCCAAACATAACGCTTCTCATTTAAACCAAAAAGTTCTATTTTGGTCTCATCCGTCCACAAAACATTTTTCCAATAGCCTTCTGGCTTGTCCACATGATCTTTAGCAAACTGCAGACGAGCAGCAATGTTCTTTTTGGAGAGCAGTGGCTTTCTCCTTGCAACCCTGCCATGCACACCATTGTTGTTCAGTGTTCTCCTGATGGTGGACTCATGAACATTAACATTAGCCAATGTGAGAGAGGCCTTCAGTTGCTTAGAAGTTACCCTGGGGTCCTTTGTGACCTCACCATTACATGCCTTGCTCTTGGAGTGATCTTTGTTGGTCGACCACTCCTGGGGAGGGTAACAATGGTCTTGAATTTCCTCCATTTGTACACAATCTGTCTGACTGTGGATTGGTGGAGTCCAAACTCTTTAGAGATGGTTTTGTAACCTTTTCCCGCCTGATGAGCATCAACAACGCTTTTTCTGAGGTCCTCAGAAATCTCCTTTGTTCGTGCCATGATACACTTCCACAAACATGTGTTGTGAAGATCAGACTTTGATCGATCCCTGTTCTTTAAATAAAACAGGGTGCCCACTCACACCTGATTGTCGTCCCATTGATTGAAAACACCTGACTCTAATTTCACCTTCAAATTAACTGCTAATCCTAGAGGTTCACATACTTTTGCCACTCACAGATATGTAATATTGGATCATTTTCCTCAATAAATAAATGACCAAGTATGATATTTTTGTCTCCTTTGTTTAACTGGGTTCTCTTTATCTACTTTTAGGACTTGTGTGAAAATCTGATGATGTTTTAGGTCATATTTATGCAGAAATATAGAAAATTCTAAAGCACCACTGTATCTTTAGCCTGTCTGAGAAGACGCAGTATGTATTAAAGGTTGTGTTTAATTCCAGATGCGTGTACTTACCATCCTGGAGTTCCGGTTTTCCATGATGCCCTGAAAGTAAGTCACCTAGTGTCTTTAACGTGCTTTATTTGATTGCTTAGCTACAACAAATAGTCAGCTTAATGTGTGTGTGTGTGTGTGTGTGTGCTGTGTTACACAGGGTTGGTCATGTTGTAAGAGACGCACTACGGACTTCTCGGATTTCCTGAGCATCGCTGTAAGTGAACAGATCCCAGCACGGCTGTGTCTCAGACCTCACCATGTTCACTACGTTGTACTACAGCATGCAAGGTTTAGCAAAATATATCCAGAGCCCATGCACAGTGAAATCCCACAATGCACTGCTGTAATATGCTAGAGTCTAGCTAACATAGGTGTGTGGTTGTGTACTGGAAGCGTGTTGTTCTAGAACAGCATGGTTCTGTTGTCATGGACATTTCCAGAACTTTATCCTATCGTCCTGTCCACATTTAAATTGTACTGTTTACTCTAGAACACCATGATTCTGTTCTAAACCGCATAGTATTGTAGGTCTTTACTATTTTACGGTACCTGTTTTGTCATAGGGCTCGATATTTAAGAATTGTATTGTGGTGCGGTTCTGTTCTACCACTGTATTGTAGTGTGTTTATGTTTCAGTACCGTGTTCTGTGGATATTCTATTGGAGATCTGCACCATTTTGTGTGTGTGTGTGTGTTTTTTTTTTTCCCTCGATCCAACCAGCAGAGTGCGCAGGTCTGTTCCAGGATTGTATTTTTGTCTAGTTCTGTTCTAGGACACCAAATGCATGCTTCTGTTCTAGAATTAATGTATATTGTTGTGTAGGTGTGTTCCAGAGCACCATGGTTCTATTTCAGAATTATATTCCTGTCTGTTATACACAATGGTTCTGTTCTCAAATGCATAGTGTAGACCAGGGGTTTTCAAAGTGTGGGAGAGTCAGCCCCCCCTCGGAGAGCAAATAAACAACAGCGCCCCCCCCCCTTACAATTTTTGTTGTTGCTATACTTAAAGTTCCATTCGTATTTAAAAAAAAAAGGTTGTTGTACACATTTTTTTTCTTTTTCACATTTTAAACATCTGTGCTTTTTAAAACATCTTGTTTTACACATTTTAAACATCCCATAGCATCGTTAGCTAGCATCTCTTGGCAGACAACACACTGTGGCAGTGGAGCATCTTCAGATCCAGTCCATGAAAATCCAAACTTTAAATAATCGTGGTCATACTTCCATCTTTTTCCAGTCCCAGGATTCCGCGGGCCTTTTTTGTGATTGCCGCGGGCTAAAATGTCTGATGTTACGGGGGGTTTTCCAAAAAAATTGCGATGAAAGTTGCGGTGTTTTTTAGGTTTTTGTTGCGATTACATTGCGGGAGGAAGTGAAAGTTGCGAGAAATTGCGATTTTCTCTTTTTGTGATTAAAATTGAGTGATATGTTAAATATTAAGTTATTACTGAAAAACTATTGATTAAAAAAACAGACACTGAGAAATGGTCCTATAAACAACTTTACCAATATAAAAGATTACCAGGACTACAAAAATGCAGAAAAATAGGCTTTACTTATCCAAATGCACCTGTTGGTTCAAAAGTTAAAGTGCAGAGAACCTCACAGCACAACATGAAGTTACCTTAAAATATAATATAAATGCCTCAGCTTTCATGTAAGAAAAAAAACCCTATTAATACTAGTGCTGTGTGCAGGCAGTCTCTCCTGAAGACTAAATTAAACAATAATTATAAACTAATAAAATAAATGGCTCAGGCTTCATAGAAGAAAAAAAACAATTTGAACAGAATCTCACAGTATGATGCTGAAGCTGCCTAAACAATGGAAAATAAAATACCATTTTGGCAAAAATGTTGGCATCCATTAATTTCTTGTATTAAGTAAAAAAAAAATAAAGTGCACACAGTCCTTCACTGTAAACATAACACATGCCTTTCCGGTCAAGTGATTGTGATTGGCTTGTGGCACACCTAGCCAGCCAATGAGCTGCTTGTTTACAGATTCGCTCCCTGCATCTCAACCAGAATGGCGACCGCTTAAAAGAAATGAATGCTCTGCCAGTGGTGAGTGTGGACGTTGCGTGACTCGCAGAAGATTGTCGCAGGTTGGCGAAAAAACGACTTACTAATAGATATAAAAAATAAAAACAATTTAAGTAAGTTTAAAATGTAATTTAAATAAAAAGTAAAGTATTCATAAATTGAAGTTTGGAAGCGCCTCTGTTTTTGGGCTGAGGAGAAGTTTGAAAGGGTGTACCGCGATTCTGCCTTCTTGTATCGCGATACGGATCGTGGCTCTGCGTATCTCGATTTCAATACGCATATCGTTACAGCCCTAATATATAAAATGCATTTACACAAAATGGAATCATTTGCTGACAGCTCAGTCCCCCCCAGTTCAAAAATCCTGTCTGTGCCCCTGTTCTAGACATGTATTCTTGTGTAGTTCTGTTCTAGAATACAATGATTGTTTTAAACTTCATAGCCTGTGGTTCTGTTCTAGAGATGTCTCATTCTCATTATCTCTAGCCGCTTTATCCTGTTCTACAGGGTCGCAGGCAAGCTGGAGCCTATCCCAGCTGACTACGGGCGAAAGGCGGGGTACACCCTGGACAAGTCGCCAGGTCATCACAGGGCTGACACATAGACACAGACAAGTGTATTTCTGTTCTAGAACATCACAGTTCTGTTTTAAATGGCATAGCCCGTGGTTCTGTTCTAAAGATGTATTGTTGTCTCGTTCTGTTCTAGAAATGGTTCTGTTTTAAATGGCATAGCCTGTGGTTCTGTTCTAGAGATGTGTTGTCTAGTTCTGCTCTAGAAATGGTTCTGTTTTAAATGGCATAGCCTATGATTATGTTCTAGACATGTATTGTGTATTTCTGTTGTAGGAATGGTTCTGTTTTAAACTTCATAGTCCATGGTTCTGTTCTAGAGATGTTTTGTTGTGTAGTTCTGTTCTGGAACATCATGGTTCTGTTTTAAATGGCATAGACCATGGTTCTGTTCTAGAACTGTTGTTGTTGTTGTCGAGTTCTGTTTTAAACGTCATAGCCTATTTAGGTTCTAGAGATGTATTTTCATCTGGGTCCGAGCTTCACTGCCCACAGTTCTATTCTAGAGCTGTAATTTTGCCAAGTTCTTTTTGAGAACAGCATGGTTCTGTTCTAAGCTGCACAGTGCGTGGTTCTATTATGGACTTACAGTGCCTTGCAAAAGTATTCATACCCCTTGAACTTTTTCACGTTTTTCCACCTTACAACCACGAACTTAAAAGTTTTTTATTGAGATTTTATGTGATAGACCAACACAGAGTAGCACATAATTGTGAAGTGAAACGAAAATGATAAATGGTCTTCAAAATTTTAAACAAATAAAAATCTGAAAAATGTGATGTGCATTAGTATTCAGCCCCCCTGCGTCAATACTTTGTAGAGCCACCTTTTGCTGCAATTACAGCTGCAAGTCTTTTGTGGTATGTCTCTACCAGCTTTGCACATCTAGACACTGAAATTTTTGCCCATTCTTCTTTGCAAAATAGCTCAAGCTCAGCCAGATTGGATGGAGAGCGTCTGTGAACAGCAATTTTCAAGTCTTGCCACAGATGCTCAATGGGATTTAGGTCTGGACTTTGACTGGGCCATTCTAACACATGAATATTCTTTGATCTAAACCATTCCATTGTAGCTCTGGCTGTATGTTTAGGGTCATTGTCTTGCTGGAAGGTGAATCTCCTTCCCAGTCTCAAGTCTTTTGCAGCCTCCAACAGGTTTTCTTCCAGGATTGCCCTGTATTTAGCTCCATCCATCTTCCCATCAACTCTGACCAGCTTCCCTGTCCCTGCTGAAGAAAAGCATCCCCACAGCATGATGCTGCCACCACGTTTCACAGTGGGGATGGTGGGTGCAGGGTGATGAGCAGTGTTAGTTTTCCGCCACACATAGCGCTTTGCATTTAGGCCAAAAAGTTCAACTTTGGTCTCATCTGACCAAAGCACCTTCTTCCACATGTTTGCTGTGTCCCCTACATGGCTTCTTATGCCTGTCTTTCAACAATGGCTTTCTTCTTGCCACTCTTCCAAAAAGGCCAGATTTGTGGAGTGTACGACTTATAGTTGTCCTGTGCACAGATTCTCCCACCTGAGCTGTGGATTTCTGCAGCTCCTCCAGAGTGATCATGGGCCTCTTGGCTGCTTCTCTGACCAGTGCTCTCCTTGCTCGCTCTGTCAGTTTAGGTGGACGGCCATGTCTTGGTAGGTTTGCAGTTGTGCCATACTTTTTCCATTTTTGAATGATGGATTGAACAGTGCTTCTTGAGATGTTCAGAGCTTGGGATATTTTTTTATAACCTAACCCTGCTTTAAACTTCTCCAGAACTTTATCCCTGACCTGTCTGGTGAGCTCTTTGGTCTTCATGATGCTGTTTGTTCTTCAGTGTTCTCTAACAAACCACCAAACAAGTGTATTTATGCTGAGAGTAAATTACACACAGTAGGACTCTATTAACTAATTAGATGACTTCTGAAGGCAATTGATTGCACTGGATTGTATTTAGAGGTATCAGAGTACAGGGGGGCTGAATACTAATGCACACCACAGTTTTCAGATTTTTATTTGTTTAAAATTTTGAAGACCATTTATCATTTTCGTTTCACTTCACAATTATGTGCTACTCTGTGTTGGTCTATCACATAAAATCTCAAAAAAAAAACTTTTAAGTTCGTGGTTGTAAGGTGGAAAAATGTGAAAAAGTTCAAGGGGTATGGATACTTTTGCAAGGCACTGTATTGGGATATTTTTTTTTTAACTTTATTGCTGTGAGGCTCTGTTTATAAATAATATTTTTGCATGTTCTAGAGCTGTTTGGTTGTATTCCAGAACCATGTTGTCCTGCGGTTCAGTTCTAGAGCTTGGTTGTTTTTGTGTTGGTGTTACAGGGCTGCACTAAAGGTCAGCATAACAAAGAGAAACCCCCCGAGCCGGTGAAGCCTGAGGTGAGGAGTTCTGGGGGGAAGAAGGAGCTGGAGGAGCTGAAACCGCGGTTTAATGAATATGTCATTCAGGCTCCTAAACCTCTGGAGTTCATCCAGAGACCCAGGTACAGAACCCACTGCACCACTATAATACAACACACACACACACACCGACATGAACACCATCACAGTTCAGAGGCAGAGTGTAATCTTATACGGCTAGTGGTATCTACAGTGTGTGTGTGTGTGTGTGTGTTTCAGTGCTGACGAGCCGCTGGTGGAGCTGCAGCAGAAAGTGTCTCCATCCCTGAGGCAGGCACTCGAGAACCTCAGACTGTCACAAACCAATCAGATTTCAGAGAAAGGTAAAGCTCAGCCAATCAGAACATTTCACTAGAACTGAGAGGCACAACAACCACAGCTAGGTCATTGTGTGTGTGTGTGTGTGTGTGTGTGTGTGTTTTGCAGAGGATGAGGAGAATGAGGTGAAAATCGGAACAGCATGTAAAAATGGAGGTTGCGCTAAGGTCTCACACACACACACCAACAATAACCCCGTTTCCAAAAAAGTTGGGACGCCGTGTAAACCGTAAATATAAACAGAATAAAGACATCATGTCAAATGCTGAAACTGAGAAATTTTAGTGTTTTTTAAAAAATATATATGCTCATTTTGAATTTGATGTCAGCAACACGTTTCAGAAAGGTTTGGGCAGGGGCAACAAAAGACTCAAAAATTTGTGCAAGCCTAAAAAAAAACTAATTAAGTTAATTAGCAACAGGTCAGTACAGGGTTCCTGCTGACGCTCATCATTGATGAACATAATCCATCAGTGATGAAGAGAAAATTACTAGCAGTCGTCACAGTGACGAATGTATTTGTCATCGTTATCATACATCATCTTTTATTAGGTATAGCAGGTGAAAATTCAGATTCAGTCCAAATTACTTGAAACTGCTCTCACTGAATTCAGAATTGAATGCAGGACAACAGACTTTTTACAGAATTAAGGCCACACCAATTCGATTAGTTGGTTCTCGGAATCACCGCTTGAAGAAAATCTCATTTCATTTCATTATCTGTAGCCGCTTTATCCTGTTCTACAGGGTCGCAGGCGAGCTGGAGCCTATCCCAGCTGACTACGGGCGAAAGGCGGGGTACACCCTGGACAAGTCGCCAGGTCATCACAGGGCTGACACATAGACACAGACAACCATTCACACTCACATTCACACCTACGCTCAATTTAGAGTCACCAGTTAACCTAACCTGCATGTCTTTGGACTGTGGGGGAAACCGGAGCACCCGGAGGAAACCCACGTGGACACGGGGAGAACATGCAAACTCCACACAGAAAGGCCCTCGCCGGCCACGGGGCTCGAACCCGGACCTTCTTGCTGTGAGGCGACAGCGCTAACCACTATACCACCGTGCCACCCCCTTGAAGAAAATGCAAAATGAAAAAAAAAAATCGAAATCGACTGCAGGTTAGGGGCGGCACAGTGGTGTAGTGGTTAGCACTGTCGTCTCACAGCAAGAAGGTCCGGGTTTGAGCCCCGTGGCCGGCGAGGGCCTTTCTGTGTGGAGTTTGCATGTTCTCCGCATGGGTTTCCTCCGGGTGCTCCGGTTTCCCCCACAGTCCAAAGACATGCAGGTTAGGTTAACTGGTGACTCTAAATTGAGCGTAGGTGTGAATGTGAGTGTGAATGGTTGTCTGTGTCTATGTGTCAGCCCTGTGATGACCTGGTGACTTGTCCAGGGTGTACCCCGCCTTTCGCCCGTAGTCAGCTGGGATAGGCTCCAGCTTGCCTGCGACCCTGCAGAAGGATAAAGCGGCTACAGATGATGAGATGAGACAACTCCAGTTATATTCTAAAATATTTATTTACATGAATCAGTTTGATTCGAAAAAAATAAGTAGGTAAAGCTATGAAAACTCATTTCAAAGTCTCCCGTGAATTATAACATCAAAACTAGCTGATGGAAAATTTTACTGAATCCTTCATCAGAAACAGTGAGAGCAAGAGAACATCCGTATAAAAGTCATCTGATTGATATTGATGAGTAATCCAGTCGGAAACCGATCAGAAGAGAGAGAGAGAGAGAGAGTCTGACCGCTTTCCCGTGACTCAAAAAGAAAAGCACTGGCAGTTTCCCGATGTCCCGCAAGCAGAGAGTGTACGCTGTTGTACCAACTTCAACCTGCCGTTACTCCCAAAGTACTGAACAGATCTTAACCAGATACATTTCTTTGGAAAGCAGAGATTGTAAGCTTTTTAATGACAGTATTTATGATAGAAAATATTCAAGAGTTAAGCAATGACATTTGGAAACTTTGATGAGCGTCTGCATGCACAATTTTCACAGCACAGCCAGTGAGTGTCTGATACGCCTACGCTTATAGAAATCCCTCCACAAATCCCTCTGTTTGCTGAAATCCAACCCCAGTGAACAGACAGCGGGAAGCCCGTGCTTGTGACCAATAAAAATCGACTACAGATAATGACCAAATGGGTGCCAAGCTTTTGACCAATCACACTGTGCCTTAATCGGCCTGGTGTGGGGGTGTAATAATCTCTGCATGAACCAAACAATGGTACAGTTTAAGCTGGCAATTTAAAAAAAAATTTTTTTTTGAGCGGGCTTCTTCAAGCACTGAAGATGATTTCAGGACTGAAGCAGTCATGGGGAGACACACTCAGAGCCCCGGCTGTCCCCGAGCACATCGGACAGTGTCAGTCATACAGGGGTCGGGGGGGGGAACACCACAGTGAAGGTGCTTTCAGCCAGCAAGCGACTGAAGGGATCTGTGTTTCTGGCGGCGTGGTGTGTTGAGTCCCCATGGCTAAAGCAGTGACGTCGTTCACTTTCACCCTCAAAAAAAGTAAGAGATTAATAGAAAGCAACTGACTTGGATGTCATCTGGGATTTTGAACGTTGTAATATAATAATGTAGGTTAGAACTGGTATCTTTGTGGTGCTAAAGGAGAGACGTGTGAGTGAGAAATTGATATATTTTTATTAAACTGATGATTAATTTTACTAGCGATTATTTAAGTCAACTGACACATGCCTCAGTTTCCTCAGACATTATGGGTGTTGATGATGATGATGATAATAATGATGAGACAGAAACTGAATGAACGACATAAATTTAAAAAGAGCAGTGCAGAAATCAGTAATAAAGATGTCATGACCTTTGAATGCGTGTGGGTGATAATATTATCTTGTAAAGTTAGATATAACCTCCCCAACCTATCGATGCCAATCTCCCTGAAAAAAAAATACAAGCCCCAGGAAAACTGGACTGAGCCCCTGGTGTGTTCAATAGCCAGAATAGAAACGCCCCTGGGCTTACTAACATATATGATGTAAAACGTGGTGTCATTCTATTTGGTTCGTAAATCGACGGGAAAATCGAATTCCTTCACTGTTGGTTGTTCCCAGCGTCTTCTCGACTCTGTTCAACTGTAGATCAAGTTGTGTGTTGCAGTAAAGGCTAAAGGGATTCCTAATACCTCTTTTGAATAATTCCCTGCTAAAATAACCTTAATCTGGGCGGCATGGTGGTGTAGTGGTTAGCACTGTTGCCTCACAGCAAGAAGGTCCGGGTTCGAGCCCCGTGGCCGGCGAGGGCCTTTCTGTGTGGAGTTTGCATGTTCTCCCCGTGTCCGCGTGGGTTTCCTCCGGGTGCTCCGGTTTCCCCCACAGTCCAAAGACATGCAGGTTAGGTTAACTGGTGACTCTAAATTGAGCGTAGGTGTGAATGTGAGTGTGAATGGTTGTCTGTGTCTATGTGTCAGCCCTGTGATAACCTGGCGACTTGTCCAGGGTGTACCCCGCCTTTCGCCCGTAGTCAGCTGAGATAGGCTCCAGCTTGCCAGGGAGCCTACAGCAACCCTGTAGAAGGATAAAGCGGCTAGAGATAATGAGAATGGGATGAGAATAACCTTAATCTCAAACTAAAGAGGTTTATTTTAGCATGATGGTGCACGGGGCGTCCAAAATCAAGTCTTTCTTATTAGAGTCTGGAGTGGAGCCCAAATTTCATCTGTAATGGAGAGGCTGAGCTGGATCTGTACAAATATTTGAATTGCGCCAGTTTGGTTGGTATAAACCTGTATTAAGTCCACTTTGATAAGTCAGTAACTAAGAAAAAAAAATACAGACTCAGAAAAAGTGAAGAATACTTATTGAACTTTATTTTTCAAGGGAATGAAGTGCAGAATATTTTTCAGAACCCAGCGGGAACCCTGTCAGTAACATGATCGAGTATAAAAAGAGCATCCCAGAGAGTCTGAGTCTCTCAGAAGTAAAAATGAGGAGAGGTTAAAGAGGAGAGGGACCATCCGGCTTATCAGCTCACAGGTCAAAAACTCACATCTGTGATGGTATGAGGGTGCATTAGTGCACATGACATGGGTAGCTTGTACATCTGAGAAGACATCATTAATGCTGAATGATATATACAGGTTTTGGAGCAATATGCTGCCATCCAGACATTGTCTTGTTCAGGGAAGGGCTTGTTTATTTCAGCAAGACAATGCCAAACCGCATTTTGCACATATTAAAACTGCATGGCTCTGTAGTAAAAGAGTCCGGGTGCTAAACTGGCCTGCCTGCAGTCCAGACCTGTCTCCCATTTAAAACATTTGGCGCATTATGAAGCACAAAATACAACATGGGACAGCATTTCTCTTTCAAAACTACAGCAGTTGGTCTCTTCAGTTCCCAAACGTTTCCAGAGTGTTGTTAAAAGCAGAGGTGATGCAACACAGTGGTAAACACGCCCCTGTCCCAACTTTTTTGAAACATGTTGCTGCCATCAAATTCAAAATGAGCATGTATTTTTTTTTTTCAAAAAACAATAAAATTTCTCACTTTCAACACGTGTTGTCTTTGTACAAATTTTAATGAAATATCGGGTTTACATGATCCACAAATCATCACATTCGGTTTTTATTTGCAGTTTCCATAGCGTCCCAACTTTTTTGGAAACGGGGTTGAACCTCTTACATCCTTATGCTCTAACAGCTATTTGGGAGTGTGAAATACTCAGTGTGTGTGTGTTTCAGACTTTCACTGGACCAGCAAGTGAAGAGGACAAGTGTGTGTTTCACCCAGGAGTTCCCATCTTCCATGAGGGGTGAGAGAGAAACACACACACACACACACTATATGGAACCTCTGTTCAGTGCTGTAGCGTGTGTGTGTTTGACTGCAGGATGAAATACTGGAGCTGCTGTCGGAGGAAAACTTCAGACTTCAACACATTTCTTTCTCAGGAGGGATGTAACACAGGAGCTCATGTGTGGAGGAAAGCTGATGTAAGCACACACACACACACACACACTTGTGATCAGTCTGCAAATCTTATCAAGAATGGCATTTTTTGACTGTGTGTGTGTGTGTGTGTGTGTGTGTGTGTGTAGGGGAAGAAGGTGGTACCGTGTCGGTTTGATTGGCATCAGACTGCTAGTCATGTGACTATCTCCATCTACGCTAAGCACTCCAACCCAGAGCTGTGTTCAGTACAGGCCAACAGCACTACGGTGAGTTTGTATATAGGGGTGCGGGTGCGTGTGTGTGTGTGTGTGTGTTAATACCTACATCTTGCCCATGTGTGTGAGTTTGTATAAATGTCAGTTTGCCCTTTCTTGTTGCTATTAAAAACCGTGTGTGTGTGTTCCCTCCATGGCAGGCGTGTATCAAAGTGATCTTTGAGGGAGAGAAGGAGTTTGAACAGAATATCAGTCTCTGGGGGGTGAGTTTATCAAAACTCAGCTTGCATTTATTACCTACACTACCGTTCAAAAGTTTGGGGTCACCCAGACAATTTAGTGTTTTCCATGAAAAGTCACACTTTTATTTCCCACCATAAGTTGTAAAATGAATAGAAAATATAGTCAAGACATTTTTCTGGCCATTTTGAGCATTTAATCGACCCCACAAATGTGATGCTCCAGAAACTCAATCTGCTCAAAGGAAGGTCAGTTTTATAGCTTCTCTAAAGAGCTCAACTGTTTTCAGCTGTGCTAACATGATTGTACAAGGGTTTTCTAATCATCCATTAGCCTTCTGAGGCAATGAGCAAACACATTGTACCATTAGAACACTGGAGTGAGAGTTGCTGGAAATGGGCCTCTATACACCTATGGAGATATTGCACCAAAAACCAGACATTTGCAGCTAGAATAGTCATTTACCACATTAGCAATGTATAGAGTGGATTTCTGATTAGTTTAAAGTCATCTTCATTGAAAAGAACAGTGCTTTTCTTTCAAAAATAAGCACATTTCAAAGTGACCCCAAACTTTTGAACGGTAGTGTACATTATACTTAGGACAAATATTATAGACCAATCAGAATGCAGAGAAAAGTAACTTACAGCCAATGAGAATGCAAAGAATTGGAGCACAAAGAAATATTACAACCCACATCACATTCCGGTGTAGTCAGTGCACGCCTACTGAGGTGTTTCAGCGATACAGTAAAGGTGAGGTCACTGTTCCGTTGTGTCCCGGCAGGTCATCGATGTCAGCAAGAGCGTCATGAACATGATGGCTGCCAAAATCGAGGTCATCATGAAGAAGGCGGAGCCGATGTCGTGGGCGCGGCTCGACCTGCCCCCACCCACTCCTCAGTCAACCAGTGAGAAGATGGAAAAGGAGAACGTGTAGATGAAAGAGACTGAGAGTGTGCTGACTGTTAGAGAGCTCAGAACAACACACAACGTCTTTCTGTACTGTACACACACACACACACACACACACACACACCTCAGCCGAATAAATGCACTTTGGTTAGGAAGTATAGCACAGATTGCTCCAGCCCTTAAGACCTCAACACAAACACACACGGCCTGTTTCCATTTCATTCTTTCACAATGTGTCCTTTGTCTTTCCTCTCACAGAGTGCCTGTATTGTCCAAAGCCCTATTCGCACGGGATAAGTATTACCTATGGACCTCTGGTAATTCGCAATTACCCCCGCACCTCTGTGTTATTGTGTGGCGCATTCGGACGGGATAAGCAAAAGTCTGTAATTCCACCCTTTCCTATTGTAGTAGTCGGTGGGATAGTTCTGCGGAGCAATGATCGGGATGTGCGTCCCATCCAAAGCACCAACACGCATGGGGAATCCGGTCTTCCTCTCGAAACCATTGATGATTCCGTTGACCTCCGGAACAGATTTTGGCCCCCTCACAAACACCTTCCTGAGATCACTCAGCGCCTCACAGACCTCCCAGAAGATGTTGCATGGTGTGCTGGTCCCAATGGCAAACAAGTTGGCAACATCGTGGAATTCCACATTACTTGCAAGCCTGTAGATTGTGAGTGCCACCCTCTTCTCAACAGGTATTGGTGCCAGCATGTTGGTGGTTTGGGGCTTAATGTGTGGGCGCAGGTGGTCACACAGCTTCTCAAAGGCCTCTTTGGGCATTCGGAAGTTTTGGTACCAGTCTTTCTCCCGAAAGTTCTCCAGCACCTCCACTTCTCAGAAGGACAGGCCTCTCTCCCTGGGTCTTCTATCAGGGTACCAGATATCAGCTATAAACAAGGTTGGGTAGGTGATTAGAATAAAGGCGCGTTTGGCAACAATCAATACAGTTGTAGCATGTTGGAAGTGCCAACATATTACTGTAGTACATTAATAAGGTAGGATGAAAACACAGTAGGCATAAGAATAGCACTGTATCCAGATTAAGAGAGGGGAAACGCATATGATAGGGATACAGTATGTTTGCTCCACGCTCTCAAAATGAGAAGGCGGGGTCACTGCAAATGAAAACAGTCTCGAGATGACAATGTAAGTGAACAGGCAGTTTATGGCGCTGTTTACACATAGCCGGGTATTTTGCTAAACGAACATTTGTCTTCCCTCCGTTAACCAAAATATCTTCGTATTGCTGTGTCACGGGGGTTAGCGTGGCTCCTTACCATATGCTGCCACACAAGCCATCCAGTTGAAGATTCTTCGTGCTTTCTTCTTGGAGTTCTTCTTGGAGCTGTTTCTGCTTATCTGGTTCAAATACGGGATAGGCCTACTACCACTTGCCCCTGAAATGCTGTTTATCAAAATTTCGCCCGTATCCTCCATTATTCACTCCAGAAAAGTACAAGAGACGCGCGTTTAATAATTACAAACACAGACATGCGCATTCACACGGGACTTGTATTACCACTGGACGTCTGCGTTTTGCCGAAACACAGTAGGTAATTCGCGGCGGAATTATTACTTGGCAAATTACGGACATGGCGCATTCGCACGGGACTAAGAACTCAGACATTCTCTGTAATTATTCCGAATTACCAGAGGTCCACAGGTAATACTTATCCCATGCGAATAGGGCTCAAGTCTCTCAGTAACAGGCGTGCACACACACACACAGTCCCCGCATGCACTTTTTGCCTTTAATTACTTGACACTTGGCTTCAGCTGTCTCTTTTCTCAGTCGTTGCATATTTGCTAATTGGACGAGATGACTTTTGAATGTTCATATTCACAGTCAACATTAACACGTCTGAAATATTCCTGAACCTTTTACAGATACTGTAGTCGTAATGTCTGAAAAAGGTCTGATTCGGGGCCCTGCTGCATTTCCACATGCTCTCATTGTCTTTGCCTCTAAGACGCCATTTTAAAGACAATTCCTTTCCCAACTCGAGTGACGTTCCTTCGATGAGGGCTCAAGTTAATGTTACAGCAGGATTTTCTTTCCAAAATGGTGGCCGAAGCTGTTTGTAAACATAAACTGCACTTAACATGCCTTTAATTGGCTGTGTTCAAATTAGGTTTTTTGTCTTGTAGCTTATTTCTGATAGCAAGTCATCATGCGATCTAACTAGAGTACACTTAGGTGTTACTTACAGTATATCAATGTCTAAAAGGATGTACTCTAAAGAAAAAACAACACTGGTTCACATCTGTTGAGCTTTTCTATTTTATACCTTTAGTGAACAAGATGTTACATCTAATGTTGTAAGAAATCCCAGAATGCACTGCTTAGGGTTTTTTGTCTGGTAGAGAACATTCATAAAAAAGATAGACATAACCTGTGTCCGAAATCACTCACTTGTTCACTACTCCCTGTATAGGGAATTACTACAGTGGTGCTTGAAAGTTTGTGAACCCTTTAGAATTTTCTATATTTCTGCATAAATATGACCTAAAACATCATCAGATTTTCACATAAATCCTAAAAGTAGATAAAGAGAACCCAGTTAAACAAATGAGACAAAAATATTATACTTGGTCATTTATTTATTGAGGAAAATGATCCAATATTACATATCTGTGAGTGGCAAAAGTATGTGAACCTTTGCTTTCAGTATCTGGTGTGACCCCCTTGTGCAGCAATAACTGCAACTAAACGTTTGCGGTAACTGTTGATCAGTCCTGCACACCGGCTTGGAGGAATTTTAGCCCGTTCCTCCGTACAGAACAGCTTCAACTCTGGGATGTTGGTGGGTTTCCTCACATGAACTGCTCACTTCAGGTCCTTCCACAACATTTCCATTGGATTAAGGTCAGGACTTTGACTTGGCCATTCCAAAACATTAACTTTATTCTTCTTTAACCATTCTTTGGTAGAACGACTTGTGTGCTTAGGGTCGTTGTCTTGCTGCATGACCCACCTTCTCTTGAGATTCAGTTCATGGACAGATGTCCTGACATTTTCCTTTAGAATTTGCTGGTATAATTCAGAATTCTTGGTTCCATCAATGATGGCAAGCCGTCCTGGCCCAGATGCACCAAAACAGGCCCAAACCATGATACTACCACCACCATGTTTCACAGATGGGATAAGGTTCTTATGTTGGAATGCAGTGTTTTCCTTTCTCCAAACATAACACTTCTCATTTAAACCAGAAAGTTCTATTTTGGACTCATCCCTCCACAAAACGTTTTTCCAATAGCCTTCTGGCTTGTCCATGTGATCTTTAGCAAACTGCAGACGAGCAGCAATGTTCTTTTTGGAGAGCAGTGGCTTTCTCCTTGCAACCCTGCCATGCACACCATTGTTGCTCAGTGTTCTCCTGATGGTGGACTCATGAACATTAACATTAGCCAATGTGAGAGAGGCCTTCAGTTGCTTAGGAGTTACCCTGGGGTCCTTTGTGACCTCGCCGACTGTCACACACCTTGCTCTTGGAGTGATCTTTGTTGGCCGGCCACTCCTGGGGAGGGTAACAATGGTCTTGAATTTCCTCCATTTGTACACAATCTGTCTGACTGTGGATTGGTGGAGTCCAAACTCTTTAGAGATGGTTTTGTAACCTTTTCCAGCCTGATGAGCATCAACACCGCTTTTTCTGAGGTCCTCAGAAATCTCCATTGCTCGTGCCATGATACACTTCCACAAACATGTGTTGTGAAGATCAGACTTTGATAGATCCCTGTTCTTTAAATAAAACAGGGTGCCCACTCACACCTGATTGTCATCCCATTGATTGAAAACACCTGACTCTAATTTCACCTTCAAATTAACTGCTAATCCTAGAGGTTCACATACTTTTGCCACTCACAGATATGTAATATTGGATCAGTTTCCTCAATAAATAAATGACCAAGTATAATATTTTTGTCTCATTTGTTTAACTGGGTTCTCTTTATCTACTTTTAGGACTTGTGTGAAAATCTGATGATGCTTTAGGTCATATTTATGCAGAAATATAGAAAATTCTAAAGGTTTCGCAAACTTTTAAGCATCACTGTATATAGAGGACTATACACTGAGCTCATTGGTAAAATGAAAAAGCACTTTCGGACACTACTCCGTCACGCTGGTATTTACGTCATTACTGTCGCACAGTTAAAACGTGCCAGATCAGTCGGCTGGTGGGTTTCAAAATAATAAACACGCATGTATTTGTGATAAATCCATATTATACTGAGCGCATTTCCCACATTAATCAGTACAAAGTCGCTGCATCTTTCAGTTTTTTTAAATCAAGGCTGAATACTTTCTTCTTTGTCGCTGCCTTTTATTAAATCAAATTTGAGATTTTAATTTGATTTCTTTCAGCGTGGCCGCAATGCATGATGGGATATATTGCTTGGGTTAGTGACCATCGTTGTACACTATTTTTCGTGATGCATTGTGGGATACTTTGAGTGCACTATATAGGGTGTAAATAATCCTCACTCAGGTTTCGGACAGCACTACAAAATGGCGTCCTCACTATATAGTGCACTATATAGTGAGTAGGGAGCGATTTCGGACTCAGGTAGAGAAAGTCAAGCATAAATCCAGTGCACTTCCTGATTTTGTCATCTCGGCTAACAAGAGGCGGGGCTTAAATTAAATATAATTAGCCAATCGCAAGCACGATCCTCACTCTAACACTACGTTCAGACTGCACCCTGAAACGACCCATATCCGATTTTTTTGCCCGTATGCGACCTGTATCCGATTTGTTATTGACAATCTGAACGACACAGATCCGATTTTTTCACATGCGACCCAGGCCGCTTGGATATGTGGTCCTAATTCCGATGCATATCCGATATTTTCACATGCGACTGCAGTCTGACCGGACAGGTCGCATTCATGCGACCTACACATCATCAACAAGAGACAAACGTCACTATTCTGCGTTGGCTAATCCCGCCTCTTTGGTGGAAAACAACAACATTTGTACAGTTTTCAGAATTTAAATAGACTTTTATAGAATTGATCAAGCTAATGGTGGATTTGGTAGGGACCTGGATGTTAAATCATCCTGTATTACAAGATTATAAGATTGTTCTGGAAATTTCCAGTAATTTGACACCTTCGGTCTCATTAGTCTGCTGCCCACATTAATCAGATTATTGTGTGAGTTCCGCCGCCGCCACAAAAACCACATCGCCAGGTCTCGCCTCATCTCCATCGCAAACTGCACTGGTGTTTCTGCACCTTGAGCCAGCGCTGAGAGAAGTTGCAGAATTCAGCTGGCTATAAACAATCTAAATAAATATTTATAAAAATGTAGTTTTTATTAATATGACGAAATAAATGTGCAAATTATTAAGCCTGAATTAAGAGTTTGGTAATACAGCGGCCGTATCCCAAATGACTGCCTACTGAAGCTCGAGTGCACTGTATAGAGTTTAAAAATCCATTACTTCCTAGTAACATGTAGTGCACTTATATAGAAATTCGAGAGACATTTAGGAGTCAACCCTCGTTACCAGGCTACACGTTTTCATTTCGGTTCAGAAACAAAAACACACACGAGACCTCACACTTTAACACTAACCAGATAATTAAACAAACAAACAAAAAAAAGAAATCATTAAACTTGAAGAGTGCGCTTTTTTTTGTTTACGTATTACGTAGATGTGTTTATTACGTGTCAATTTGCGCATGCGGGACACTTTTGGGTCGTTTTCCGTTCATATTGGAGATCGCATACAAGTCTCATATAATTGGTAATGTGAACGGCCTAACAAAAAAATCGGATTTCACAACAAATCGGATATGGGTCGTTTCAGGTTGCAGTCTGAACGTAGTGTAATAGTTTTCCTAATGTTACGTAGCTTGTTTGAAAACCTGGCTAGCTACTTACTAAGAGCGTACCGATACGGTATATTATGTTGTTTCTATGGATACAAAGCTCTAGATCTGACACACCTGCATATCAGACAATACATTTAACACTTTGTGTAATGAAATCAGCTATTTGTGATAAAGAACTGCGTATATCACCTTAACTAGATGTTTAAACTTAATCGATCTGTCTCATTATTATGTCAGAATTACTATATATAACTAACATTTATAATGTCAAATGTTTTAAACAACTGAAAACGGAATTATTATTTTTTGCTCTATTAGTGACACTGCTGTATCAATAACTTATTGCATTTTAAATTTGTGCGCCTGCTGCTGGAGAAAGAACGTCAAAATCTGCGAAGACTTGTAACCTACGCTAGCGAATCCCCGTGTTTACGTAGCTAGCTTAGTTACTGCTCCGATACTCACTGTGTATTTCTGAAGCGGAATAAAAGTCTAGCAGTGAGGAGGACGTGTGATCAGGTTTGCGACCAGCTAATGAAATTTACCTTAAGCGCCACTCTTGTTGAGCTAAAGACCCACAATTTAGCAAGAGATAAACTTTCCACATTTCAAGTGCACACTGTTGGTCTCGCAGATTACTGAGGCGTCACAATGCTTCTAGATATTTCCAGATCATTTCCTCAGCTCACTATAAACACACACATTGAATGTTTTTTTTTTAAATATCAGATGGATTATTGTATGGAAAATGAATATTCTTTGTTCATCTTATTTGTTCAGTTTTTTTTAAATGTACTAATATTAGCCAGCGAACACACCCACATCTCTGACCTCGTTAAAAATGCGAGGTGCGATGAAGATGCACGAATGTAGGATTTGGAAAATTCTATCAAGCACTAGAGATGAGAATTACATTTATAGACACTGAGGCACTGAAAGTCTTCGTCCAAACTGATTATGAGATCCGAGGAAAAGTAAAGACGCTCTTGTTTTATTGACTTTAGGATTAAAGGATGGGTTTAATTTTGCAAAGATTGTGATTCAATTGAAGTTCATCAATAAATCTACGTTTGATTATAATGGACTGTACATTTTTGAAGATGGCAGACTCCCTGCCTGTGCTTTACAGACATCAGTTTAGTTTAGAGCACAAGTCTCCAGGTATCTTATCATTATTTTTTAACATGCTTCAAAAACAAACGTACTTACTTATCCTCTTTGTCCCTAGTGAGACATAAGGCCATGACTTTTTCTTTCCATCTGGGTCTATCCTGCGCCATAGTCTGTGCTGATTGCCAGGAGAGCCCCATGGACGCCAGGTCGTCTGACATAGACCCCGAAGCCGTTTGTTTTCAGGATAATGGCTGGCTGATGAAATTATTGGCTGGCTAGCTGACTCAGCCAAAACCTTAATGGCTGCTGCAGCCACCAAAATGTTTATGGCTACAAATGGCTGATACTGGACGTCACTGTGTGGCATATATCCGGGCGAACGGATCAAACAAATGGGGGGAATAAATAGCAAATTACCACAGGTCCCCTGGTCTCTTACTTCATTGTAAATATAAATCTAGCAAGATTGTAGTTCAATGCTAATAATAAGCTAATCTGGATTGTTCGAGGAAGGCATCTAGCTATCTACTCTCACTAGCAATGACCAGTGAAGGACTGGCAGCTATCTTACTATGATGAAAGTAGAGTGGTGGAGTACTTTTTTTTTTTAATCAATCTCGAAGTATGTGAAACAAACAAACAAACAAACAAAAAAAATACCTTTACACTTTCCCTCAGCAGCGGCAAAGAATGCAGCCATCTCGTCGATATCGGAGTCGATTGATGCTCTGGGTGGGTTCCCGGGTTCCCCAGTGTATCGTGGTAACGGTGTGAGGGGCGGGAAGCCAGACAGGTAGTCACAACGGCAAGCTTGTGGTGGCTCTCTGTGCTGTGATATCAGTTCTAAATCTCTACAGTGTATGCCTATACGTCTCTATTGTGTTACTACTAGTGTGTACAGTTGATCATGTTTGTGTCACTTTTCTTGTAGCTCATGATGTGGATAAACCCATTATTTGATGTACACAATTCTTAGTGGCTCAGCCAAATTTTATTAGATAGCGGCTCAAATTGGCTTACAAAATTATTGGCTGGCGGCGGCTCAAATTCTAAATGGCGGTTTTAGCGGCGCCTGGCGGCAGCTTCGGGATCTAGTCTGACAGTGTTCTCCTCCACGTGGTTTTAGGTCTTCCTCTTTTTCTTTTCCCATCTGGTCTCCAGTTTAGGGCGACTTTGTCGTCCGTCATTCTTAGTACATGGCCAAGCCATTTCAACTTTCTGCTAGTAATTTCAGTGGATAGTCTTCTACATCCAGTTTTGCTATGTAGTTCCTCATTTGAGATCTCGTTTGGCCAGAAGATGTTGCGCATTTTGCGGAGACAGTTGTTGTCGAATGCATCGATCTTCCTCATGTCAGTCTTTGTAACTCTCCAACTCTCTGAGCCATATAGAAGAACTGACTTGACATTACTGTTGTAGAGTCGGAGTTTAGTCCGAAGACTATACTGTTTAGATTTCCAAATAGTTTGCAGTTGGCTGAAGGAACCCCTAGCTTTGTCGAGGTGAAATTTGATGTCCTTTTGTGCGCCTGGCCCTCCAGGTTGGGGGTTGGGCGTGAGGTCAACAACCTCACCCTGCAAAAACTCAGTCCTGTTACTGAAACTATGACTTTCAAAAACAAACCATCCATTAAAAAAAATAAAATAAAATAAAATAAAATATATATATATATATATATATATATATATATATATATACACACACACATATATACACACACACAGTGGTGCTTGAAAGTTTGTGAACCCTTTAGAATTTTCTATATTTCTGTATAATTATGACCTAAAACAACATCAGATTTTCACACAAGTCCTAAAAGTAGATAAAGAGAACCCAGTTAAACAAATAAGACAAAAATATTATACTTGGTCATTTATTTATTGAGGAAAATGATCCAATATTACATATCTGTGAGTGGCAAAAGTATGTGAACCTTTGCTTTCAGTATCTGGTGTGACCCCCTTGTGCAGCAATAACTGCAACTAAACGTTTGCGGTAACTGTTGATCAGTCCTGCACACCGGCTTGGAGGAATTTTAGCCCATTCCTCCGTACAGAACAGCTTCAACTCTGGGATGTTGGTGGGTTTCCTCACATGAACTGCTCGCTTCAGATCCTTCCACAACATTTCCATTGGATTAAGGTCAGGACTTTGACTTGGCCATTCCAAAACATTCACTTTATTCTTCTTTAACCATTCTTTGGTAGAACGACTTGTGTGCTTAGGGTCGTTGTCTTGCTGCATGACCCACCTTCTCTTGAGATTCAGTTCATGGACAGATGTCCTGACATTTTCCTTTAGAATTCACTGGTATAATTCAGAATTCATTGTTCCATCAATGATGGCAAGCCGTCCTGGTCCAGATGCAGCAAAACAGGCCCAAACTATGATACTACCACCACCATGTTTCACAGATGGGATAAGGTTCTTATGCTGGAATGCAGTGTTTTCCTTTCTCCAAACACAACGCTTCTCATTTAAACCAAAAAGTTCTATTTTGGTCTCATCCGTCCACAAAACATTTTTCCAATAGCCTTCTGGCTTGTCCACGTGATCTTTAGCAAACTGCAGATAAGCAGCAATGTTCTTTTTGGAGAGCAGTGGCTTTCTCCTTGCAACCCTGCCATGCACACCATTGTTGTTCAGTGTTCTCCTGATGGTGGACTCATGAACATTAACATTAGCCAATGTGAGAGAGGCCGTCAGTTGCTTAGAAGTTACCCTGGGGTCCTTTGTGACCTCGCCGACTATTACACGCCTTGCTCTTGGAGTGATCTTTGTTGGTCGACCACTCCTGGGGAGGGTAACAATGGGCTTGAATTTCCTCCATTTGTACACAATCTGTCTGACTGTGGATTGGTGGAGTCCAAACTCTTCAGAGATGGTTTTGTAACCTTTTCCAGCCTGATGAGCATCAACAACGCTTTTTCTGAGGTCCTCAGAAATCTCCTTTGTTCGTGCCATGATGCACTTCCACAAATGTGTTGTGAAGCTCAGGCTTTGATAGATCCCTGTTCTTTAAATAAAACAGGGTGCCCACTCACACCTGATTGTCATCCCACTGATTGAAAACACCTGACTCTAATTTCACCTTCAAATGAACTGCTAATCCTAGAGGTTCACATACTTTTGCCACTCACAGATATGTAATATTGGATCATTTTCCTCAATAAATAAATGACCAAGTATAATATTTTTGTCTCATTTGTTTAACTGGGTTCTCTTTATCTACTTTTAGGACTTGTGTGAAAATCTGATGTTGTTTTAGGCCATATTTATGCAGAAATATAGAAAATTCTAAAGGGTTCACAAACTTTCAAGCACCACTGTATGTATATATAAAAATATAAAATCAGCGATGTTTTTAACATAAGAAGCAAACGTGTCTCAGTATGTAAGCCGTCTGGCTTGTAGCCTAAACATCACTAAAACCCGGTGCACACTGTAAGACTTCCTGAATTCCATAAATTCCACGGAGCTCACTCTTAATGCCACTCTTTCACTTCAGTCCGACAGTCTGATCTCCACAAACCGAGACGATGATCACACAGACCCTGTGGGATTTAGACAGTTTTGTTTTGTTAACTTGTGTAGTGTGGATTTGGTAGTTTTTTGTTGAAGAAAATTTCATTTTTTAAAGTTACTCATGACTAATTAATTGCTTGCTTGCTTAAGCGTGTATATTACACACTCAGCGCAGTGCTGCTTTAGGAAAATAATCAATTAATTTTGGTAATGGTGTCGAGGTGTTACGTAACTCGAAGTGGAATTACTGTTACGACCCCGAAGTTGATTATTTTCCTGTAACTGCACATCCAAATTGGTTCGTTCCTCAAATACCACAGCATTTTTGCCAGTTCCAAAGTATTTATCTTTTTCAATTATTTATCATTTTATTGTTGCGTGTAATACAATGCAACGTCCATGAGACGTCCATTAGGACGTATACTATACCTAGCCACAGTTTTCAATCAATCAATAAATTAAAAATAGTTAAATAACATTTCTTTTTAGCTTGGTTTATTATTATAGACTGGTACCAAAATCCAGAATTGTGACACCCAAAGGCATTTTTGAGAAAGTCGGCAAACAGTCTTATTTTGTCAATTTGGGCGTGCCGAATTCAAATCTGCAATATGCCGAGCTCTATCTGACCTCTGTTGACCTCTAGAGGTCATTGAACTTTGGGCCTGTAAATGTCTCAGCTGAACCCAGTTTCTCAGCTTTCTAAGGAATGAAATGTACTAAAATGATTAATGAAGTTAGCAAATGGCCTTGTTTGTTAAATGTTTGGGTGCTGAATTCATTTTTCATTTCTGATAACCTCAAGGTCATTAAACTTGGCCTATAGGCCTATGCGTTTAACGGCATTTTTAAACTGACTTTACTCCCCCAAAAAGAATATGAACAGACAAAAAACAAATAGAAAGGAACAAATACAACATTAAATGCCAGTCCATGTACATGTGACTTACTTTTCACAATGAGAATGCCTAGGCGATCACCTTACATAACATTGCATTACATTTAGCGGTTATTGTTTATACAAAGCTACTGAAAAAAGGACAGATTCAGCAGCATACAAAATGTGGGGGCATACAGGGTATACAGGTTAATCAGGGTTAGTATATATATGAGAGGTTTTTACAAAACAAACAACAAAGAAAAAAACTCATATATACTAACCCTGATTAACCTGTATACCCTGTATGCCCCCACATTTTGTATGCTGCTGAATCTGTCCTTTTTTCAGTAGCTTTGTATAAACAATAACCGCTAAATGTAATGCAATGTTATGTAAGGTGATCGCCTAGGCATTCTCATTGTGAAAAGTAAGTCACATGTACATGGACTGGCATTTAATGTTGTATTTGTTCCTTCTATTTGTTTTTTGTCTGTTCATATTCTTTTTGGGGGAGTAAAGTCAGTTTAAAAATGCCGTTAAATGCATTGGCCTATTTACTTTACTACTTACGGTCCCAGTCACTTATAACGATGGGGGACCCGTAGCCCTTTGGTGCCTCTTTTTTCGGCGCTCTAAGGCTTGCGCTCTTAGGGTTTCCTCACAGGTTTGTTTTCCTTTTTGGAGTGCCTGCCTCCATAGGCACCGGTCTCTGGCGCTATCATACCAGGTCTTGGGATCGATATGGAAGGTGCGTAGGTCTTCTTTCACACAATCCTTCCAGCACTTTCGAGGGCGGCCTCTGTTACGTTTCCCGACCTTCAACTCGCCGAACAGTAGCTGCTTGGGGATCCTGGAATCGTCCATGCGGGATACATGGCCGAGCCAGCGAAGTCTGTTTTGGCGCAGGATGGACTCGATGGAGGTACAGTTGGAGCGCTCAAGAATCTCGGTGTTAGACATGTGGTGCCACCATTTGACGTTCAGGATTTGCCGGAGTGACCTTTGATGGAATACTTCAAGGCAGCGTACATGATGTACAAGTGTTGCCCACGTTTCGGATCCGTACAGGAGGGAAGGGAGGACTATTGCTTTATAAACAGCAACCTTGGTATCTATAGAGAGACCTCTTCTATTGAAGCACCTGGTTCTTAAGGCATTAAACGCAGCTGCGCCATGACTTACTCGGCGCTGGATTTCAGAATCTAGGCTTGCATCATCCGACAGGTTTCCTCCTAGGTATGTGAAAGTGTGTGCTTGCTTGAGTTCCGTATTCTCAATAGTGATGGCAGGTGGCTGTGCACACTGAACATGCGTGACTTCGGTCTTGGGTTTGCTAATAGTTAAACCCCAGGATGTACAAGATTTGTACAGAGCTGCCACGCCTTCTTGTAACGATTCACAGGTTTTAGTGGCCAGTGCAGCATCATCGGCGTAGAGAAAGTCATCGAGACGAGCAGTTGTTGTGGACTTTGCTTTAAGCCTCTGGAGGTTAAACAGCTTGCCATCAAGCTTGTATTTTATGTCTACTCCGAAGCCAGGGATGAATTCATGGGCATTTCGCAGTACGAAGGAGAAGAGAAGGATGAAGAGCGTGGGAGCTAATATACAACCTTGCCGAAGGCCATTTGTTACCGAGAAAGGTTCAGTTAGTTCTCCACCAATCAGTACTCTCGCCTCCATGCCATCATGGAAGCTCTGTATGATGTTAACCACTAAGGCCTATAGGCCAAGTTTAATGACCTTGAGGTTATCAGAAATGAAAAATGAATTCAGCACCCAAACATTTAACAAACAAGGCCATTTGCTAACTTCATTAATCATTTTAGTACATTTCATTCCTTAGAAAGCTGAGAAACTGGGTTCAGCTGAGACGTTTACAGGCCCAAAGTTCAATGACCTCTAGAGGTCAACAGAGGTCAGATAGAGCTCGGCATATTGCAGATTTGAATTCGGCACACCCAAATTGACAAAATAAGACTGTTTGCCGACTTTGTCTCAAAAATGCCTTTAACTCCTTAAATAAGCACTTTTTTGAATTTTGGTACCAGTCTATTAGTCTTAGATCACGTCACAAGTTGTAAATTCATCAGCGCTGTAGTGACATACGATTCTGTAATTGTACGTATCCAAGTTTGGAGAATATTAAAAGATTGAATAACTAACCCCCACGTGCCTGCCGATCAGTGATTGGTTTCCTCACAGGCCCAGGAGTGACCTCACTGACACAGAGACCACATTCAGAGATGTTTCTCAGTTTATTTTTATTCTAAGTCAAGTATGATTTTTGTATTTGTACATAAAGGTGCGGTGAGGCGACTGGTCAATTCGAAGAAATGGTTAGGAGACGAAGGCAGATACTGAGACATGAGGAGTTCAGAGCGCTGCCAAGTAAAAAGTTGACTTTGGGTTCAGAAGAAAACACAATGAGAGTTTTGCGTGTTGGTGGAACATCCTGTGTGTTATGAAAAACAGGGTATATATCTATATACACTCACCGGCCACTTTATTAAGAACACCTACCTGCTGTTTGATGCAGTTCTTTAATCAGCCGATCCCTTGACGGCAGCACGGTGGATCAACTCATGCAGATACAAATCAAGAGCTTCAGTTAAAGGAGAACTAAAGTCATTTTTAAACTTGCTTTCTTTCTTAATTAACGTGTTATTCAATTACGTTTTCGGTTTTAGTAACCTTACATCGTGACTTGTATCGACAACTAATCGCAATTAAATATTATACTTATCGGCCTATTCGGTTTTTAGCCGTGTTGAATTTAGTCCGTTTGGTCCACGGCAGGCGTCGCTTATCCGCGCGATCTTCACGAGACTTGTGTGAGACTTCAAACGTGAAGTGTCGGCGCCGCCATTTTGAAAACTGTTTTCATTCATTCATTATCTGTAGCCGCTTTATCCTTCTACAGGGTCGCAGGCAAGCTGGAGCCTATCCCAGCTGACTACGGGCGAGAGGCGGGGTACACCCTGGACAAGTCGCCAGGTCATCACAGGGCTGACACATAAACACAGACAACCATTCACACTCACATTCACACCTACGCTCAATTTAGAGTCACCAGTTAACCTAACCTGCATGTCTTTGGACTGTGGGGGAAACCGGAGCACCCGGAGGAAACCCACGCGGACACGGGGAGAACATGCAAACTCCGCACAGAAAGGCCCTCGCCGGCCCCGGGGCTCGAACCTGGACCTTCTTGCTGTGAGGCGACAGCGCTAACCACTACACCACCGTGCCGCCGAAAACTGTTTTCCAAATGAAATATTACACAAAAATGAGTTTAAATGACGATTGCTGCCTACTTTTTTCAAACTTTCCTGATTGCTATCAAAACAAACACAACTTCCAGCTTGATTATGTCAGCATTCGAAAGAGGGCGCGCTTGTCTTTTGACACCGTTGGCAGATGTTGGTCGCTTTGATTTCCGCTGTACGTTTTACTTCCGTCCTACGATGTCTCGCACAGGTCTCAACGAATCTTGTTTACGGCCATTGCTTTGACATACGGGCTGATATATTACACACTATATTTCAAACACTCATAACTTGCTATAGCAGCGACAATATAGCGATCAGAAATGCATTCCGATATTTAATAAAATGAGAAATTGAATTTTGAGAATAAAAAAATTTGCCTTCAGTTCTCCTTTAATGCTCACAATGTTCAAACATCAGAATGGGAAAAACTGTGATCTCAAATCAAGAAGTGTGACTTTCTGTCACTGTGGCATGGGTGTTGGTTTGAGTATTTCAGAAACTGCCGATCTCCTGGAGTTTGCATGCACAACAGTCTCTAGAGTTTACACAGAATGGTGCGAAAAACAAAACAAACATCGAGCGAGTGAGTGAGCGACAGTTCTGTGTGGAAACAAACGCCTTGTTGATAAGAGAGGTCAGAGGAAAATGGACAGATTGATCCGAGCTTTTTTGCCAGGAAGGATATAGGAACTCATATAATCACTCTTTACAACCGTGGTGAGCAGAAAAGCATCTCAGCATCCAACAGGAGACAGAAGAACACATTGGGTTCCAGTCCTGCAGCCAAGAACAGGTTCCTATTAAAGTGGCCGGTGAGTGTACATAAAATTATTGCATATTTTCTATACTATATTACTGATGTGGTGGTTTTTTCCCTTATGTATGTAGAAGAGGGTAGTTAGCGTCTCCTCTAAGTCCTGTCATGTTGCAACAGTTGTGACTGGGGATTGGCAAGGATTAAAATTTTGGTGAAAAATCACAAGCAGACTGAATGTAAGTGAAGATTATCTTGTGGTCAGGTGACGGGGCGGAGCGTATCGGCAGCGGCGTTGACGGTGAAAGCAGCAATGCTGATCTGTCTCTTCACCTCGCTCCAGGCTCTCTCAGGCTCAGCAGCTTTGTCAATATCAAACAGAGCGTCGTAAATCCCAGGGAACGACTGGCCTGCGTACTTATTATGGCTGTTGGGAGCGAACACCACGTGCCTGCAGGATGGAGAGAAAACAACACGTGACAAACGATACGTACGGCTTTCACAACTTTTCCACGTTAGATTCTGGCTGTGTCTCATTCAGACCCATGTCGCCTTCCTTCTCTTTAATCCGTAAACAAACATGAGCAGGAAAACAGGAAGGTAAAATCCTGACCTCATCTAATACTCTCCTTCCATCCTCAACCACTAGAGGGAGCTCTTTCAAAGACGGGAAAAAAATTGTGGTAACCAAACCTAGTTTTGGCTGTTTCGTTTTATGACTCCCTCCCTTTCCTTTGTACACTACAGTGAGCTGAAATGTCAACGTCGACCGTGTTCATATCCTGTGACGTGCCAGTCCTCGAGGTTTGTGCACAGAAGTGGAGAGAGACACAAAGCCATTGGTCTCGTGTTAATGACATCATAAAGTGAGACGTGTTTACCTGTAAAAAGGTCGACCAGGGAGGCCGAGAGGATCAATAAAGGCCCGCTCAAGATACATCAGCTGATCATTCACCATCCGAACTGAGAGAGAACTAAAAAAAAGAGACAGAGAAAGAGACAGAGTTAAAAGGTTAGAGAGAGATGAAGACAGAGAGAGAGAGAAAGACAGAAGAGAGTTAGAGACAGAGAGAGTAAGACAGAGAGTAAGACTTAGAGAGTAAGAGAGTTAGAGAGAGTTAGAGAGTAAGACAGAGAGAGTAAGACAGAGTTAGAGAGAGAGTAAGACAGAGTAAGACAGAGAGAGAGTAAGACAGAGAGTTAGAGAGAGTTAGACAGAGAGAAAGACAGAGAGTAAGACAGAGTTAGAGAGAGTTAGAGTAAGACAGAGAGAGTAAGACAGAGTTAAGAGAGTTAGACAGAGAGTTAGACAGACAGTTAGAGAGACAGTTAGAGAGAGAGTAAGACAGAGAGTAAGACAGAGAGTTAGAGAGAGAGTTAGAGAGAGAGTAAGACAGTTAGAGAGAGTTAGACAGAGAGAAAGACAGAGAGTAAGACAGAGTTAGAGAGAGGGTGAGAGAGAGAGTAAGACAGAGTTAGAGACAGAGTGAGATAGAGAGTAAGACAGAGTTAGAGAGAGAGTTAGATAGAGAGTAAGACAGAGTTAGAGAGAGAGTAAGACAGTTAGAGAGAGTTAGACAGAGAAAGACAGAGAGAGAGTAAGACAGAGTTAGAGTTAGAGAGGGTAAGACAGAGTTAGAGAGAGAGTAAGAGAGAGAGAGTAAGAGAGAGAGAGTAAGACAGAGTTAGAGAGAGAGTAAGACAGAGAGAGTTAGAAAGAGAGTAAGAGAGTTAGAGAGTAAGACAGAGTTAGAGAGAGAGTTAGAGAGTAAGACAGAGTGAGAGAGAGAGTAAGACAGAGTTAGAGAGAGAGTAAGACAGAGTTAGAGAGAGAGTAAGAGAGAGAGAGAGTAAGAGAGAGAGAGTAAGACAGAGTTAGAGAGAGAGTAAGACAGAGAGAGTTAGAAAGAGAGTAAGAGAGTTAGAGAGTAAGACAGAGTTAGAGAGAGAGTTAGAGAGTAAGACAGAGTTAGAGAGAGTTAGACAGAGAGAAAGACAGAGAGAGTAAGACAGAGAGAAAGACAGAGAGAGAGTAAGACAGAGTTAGAGAGAGAGTAAGACAGAGTTAGAGAGTTAGACAGAGAGAAAGACAGAGAGAGAGTAAGACAGAGAGTAAGACAGAGAGTAAGACAGTTAGAGAGAGTTAGACAGAGAGAAAGACAGAGAGAGTAAGACAGAGTTAGAGTTAGAGAGAGGGTAAGACAGAGTTAGAGAGAGAGTAAGAGAGAGAGAGTAAAACAGAGTTAGAGTTAGAGAGAGGGTAAGACAGAGTTAGAGAGAGAGTAAGAGAGAGAGAGTAAGACAGAGTTAGAGAGAGTTAGAGAGAGAGTAAGACAGAGATAGTAAGACAGAGAGTAAGACAGTTAGAGAGAGTTAGAGAGAGTTAGACAGAGAGAAAGACAGAGTTAGAGTTAGAGAGAGGGTAAGACAGAGTTAGAGAGAGAGTAAGAGAGAGTTAGAGAGAGAGTAAGACAGAGTTAGAAAGAGAGTAAGAGAGTTAGAGAGAGTAAGACAGAGTTAGACAGAGAGAAAGACAGAGAGAGTAAGACAGAGAGAGAGTAAGACAGAGTTAGAGAGAGAGTAAGAGAGTTAGAGAGAGAGTAAGAGAGAGTTAGAGAGAGAGTTAGAGAGTTAGAGAGAGGGTAAGACAGAGTTAGAGAGAGAGTAAGAGAGAGAGAGTAAGACAGAGTTAGAGAGAGAGTTAGATAGAGAGTAAGACAGAGTTAGAGAGAGTTAGAGAGTAAGACAGAGAGAGTAAGACAGAGTTAGAGAGAGTAAGACAGAGAGTTAGAGAGACAGAGAGAGTAAGACAGTTAGAGAGAGAGTTAGAGAGAGAGTAAGACAGAGAGAGTAAGACAGAGTTAGAGTTAGAGAGAGGGTAAGACAGAGTTAGAGAGAGAGTAAGACAGAGAGTTAGAAAGAGAGTAAGAGTGTTAGAGAGAGAGTAAGACAGAGTTAGAGAGAGAGTAAGAGAGTTAGAGAGAGAGTAAGAGAGAGAGAGTAAGACAGAGTTAGAGGGAGAGTTAGATAGAGAGTAAGACAGTTAGAGAGAGAGTAAGACAGAGTTAGAGAGAGAGTAAGACAGAGTTAGAGAGAGTTAGATAGAGAGAGTGAGAGTTAGAGAGTAAGACAGAGTTAGAGAGAGAGTTAGACAGAGAGAGAAAGACAGAGTTAGAGAGAGAGTAAGAGAGTTAGAGAGAGAGAAAGACAGAGAGAGAGTAAGACAGTTAGAGTTAGAGAGTAAGACAGTTAGAGAGAGTTAGACAGAGAGAAAGAGAGAGAGTAAGACAGAGTTAGAGAGTAAGAGAGAGTTAGAGAGTAAGACAGTTAGAGAGAGAGTAAGACAGAGTTAGAGAGAGTTAGACAGAGAGAAAGACAGAGAGAGTAAGACAGAGTTAGAGAGAGAGTTAGAGAGTAAGAGAGTTAGAGAGAGGGTAAGAGAGTTAGAGAGAGAGTAAGACAGTTAGAGAGAGAGTTAGAGAGTAAGAGAGTTAGAGAGAGAGTAAGAGAGTTAGAGAGAGAGTAAGACAGTTAGAGAGAGAGTTAGAGAGTAAGAGAGTTAGAGAGAGAGTAAGAGAGTTAGAGAGAGAGTAAGAGAGAGTAAGACAGAGTTAGAGAGAGAGTTAGAGAGTAAGACAGAGTTAGAGAGAGTTAGAGAGTAAGACAGAGTAAGACAGAGTTAGAGAGACAGAGAGAGTAAGACAGAGTTAGAGAGAGAGTTAGAGAGAGAGTAAGACAGAGAGAGTAAGACAGTTAGAGAGAGTTAGACAGAGAGAAAGACAGAGAGAGGGTAAGACAGAGTTAGAGAGAGAGTAAGAGAGAGTTAGAGAGTAAGACAGAGTTAGAGAGAGAGTAAGAGAGTTAGAGAGAGAGTAAGACAGAGTTAGAGAGAGGGTAAGACAGAGTTAGAGAGAGTAAGACAGAGTTAGAGAGAGAGTTAGAGAGTAAGACAGAGTTAGAGAGTAAGACAGAGTTAGAGAGAGAGTTAGATAGAGAGTAAGACAGAGTTAGAGAGAGAGTAAGAGAGAGAGAGTAAGACAGAGTTAGAGGGAGAGTTAGATAGAGAGTAAGACAGAGTTAGAGAGAGGGTAAGACAGAGTGAGAGTAAGACAGAGTTAGAGAGAGAGTTAGATAGAGAGAAAGACAGAGAGAGAGAGAGTTAGAGAGAGAGTAAGAGAGAGTTAGAGAGTAAGACAGAGTTAGAGAGTAAGACAGAGTTAGAGAGAGAGTAAGACAGTTAGAGAGAGAGAAAGACAGAGAGAGTAAGACAGTTAGAGTTAGAGAGTAAGACAGTTAGAGAGAGTTAGACAGAGAGAAAGACAGAGAGAGTAAGACAGAGTTAGAGAGAGAGTAAGACAGAGTTAGAGAGAGAGTAAGACAGTTAGAGAGAGAGTAAGAGAGAGAGAGTAAGACAGAGTTAGAGAGAGAGTTAGATAGAGAGTAAGACAGAGTTAGAGAGAGTTAGAGAGTAAGACAGAGAGAGTAAGACAGAGTTAGAGAGAGAGTAAGACAGAGAGTAAGAGTTAGAGAGAGTTAGACAGAGAGAAAGACAGAGAGAGTAAGACAGTTAGAGTTAGAGAGAGGGTAAGAGAGAGAGAGTAAGACAGAGTTAGAGAGAGAGTAAGACAGAGAGTTAGAAAGAGAGTAAGAGAGAGAGAGAGAGAGAGAGAGAGAGAGTAAGACAGAGTTAGAGGGAGAGTTAGATAGAGAGTAAGACAGAGTTAGAGAGAGAGTAAGAGAGAGAGAGTAAGACAGAGTTAGAGGGAGAGTTAGATAGAGAGTAAGACAGTTAGAGAGAGGGTAAGACAGAGTGAGAGTAAGACAGTTAGAGAGAGAGTTAGATAGAGAGAAAGAGAGAGTTAGAGAGAGGGTAAGACAGAGTTAGAGAGAGGGTAAGAGAGAGAGAGAGAGTAAGAGAGTTAGAGAGAGAGTTAGATAGAGAGAAAGACAGAGAGAGAGAGTTAGAGAGAGAGTAAGAGAGAGTTAGAGAGAGAGTAAGAGAGTTAGAGAGTAAGACAGAGTTAGAGAGAGAGTTAGATAGAGAGAAAGACAGAGAGAGAGAGTTAGAGAGAGAGTAAGAGAGAGTTAGAGAGAGAGTAAGAGAGAGTTAGAGAGTAAGACAGAGTTAGAGAGAGAGTAAGACAGAGTTAGAGAGAGAGTTAGACAGAGAGAGAAAGACAGAGTTAGAGAGAGAGTAAGAGAGTTAGAGAGAGAGAAAGACAGAGAGAGTAAGACAGTTAGAGTTAGAGAGTAAGACAGTTAGAGAGAGTTAGACAGAGAGAAAGACAGAGAGAGTAAGACAGAGTTAGAGAGAGAGTAAGAGAGAGTTAGAGAGTAAGACAGTTAGAGAGAGAGTAAGACAGAGAGAAAGACAGAGAGTAAGACAGAGTTAGAGAGAGAGTAAGACAGAGTTAGAGAGAGAGTAAGACAGTTAGAGAGAGAGTTAGAGAGTAAGAGAGTTAGAGAGAGGGTAAGAGAGTTAGAGAGAGAGTAAGAGAGTTAGAGAGAGAGTTAGAGAGTAAGAGAGTTAGAGAGAGAGTAAGACAGTTAGAGAGAGAGTTAGAGAGTAAGACAGTTAGAGAGTTAGAGAGTAAGAGAGTTAGAGAGAGAGTAAGAGAGAGAGAGTAAGAGAGTTAGAGAGAGAGTTAGAGAGTAAGACAGAGTTAGAGAGAGTTAGAGTGTAAGACAGAGTAAGACAGAGTTAGAGAGACAGAGAGAGTAAGACAGAGTTAGAGAGAGAGTAAGACAGAGAGTAAGACAGTTAGAGAGAGTTAGACAGAGAAAGACAGAGAGAGGGTAAGACAGAGTTAGAGAGAGTAAGAGAGAGTTAGAGAGTAAGACAGAGTTAGAGAGAGAGTAAGAGAGTTAGAGAGAGAGTAAGACAGAGTTAGAGAGAGAGTAAGACAGAGTTAGAGAGAGAGTAAGACAGAGTTAGAGAGAGAGTTAGAGTAAGACAGAGTTAGAGAGAGAGTAAGAGAGAGAGAGAGTAAGACAGAGTTAGAGGGAGAGTTAGATAGAGAGTAAGACAGAGTTAGAGAGAGGGTAAGACAGAGTGAGAGTAAGACAGAGTTAGAGAGAGAGTTAGATAGAGAGAAAGACAGAGAGAGAGAGAGTTAGAGAGAGAGTAAGAGAGAGTTAGAGAGTAAGACAGAGTAAGAGAGTAAGACAGAGTTAGAGAGAGAGTAAGACAGTTAGAGAGAGAGAAAGACAGTTAGAGTTAGAGAGTAAGACAGTTAGAGAGAGTTAGACAGAGAGAAAGACAGAGAGTAAGACAGAGTTAGAGAGAGAGTAAGACAGTTAGAGAGAGAGTAAGAGTTAGAGAGAGGGTAAGAGAGTTAGAGAGAGGGTAAGAGAGAGAGAGTAAGAGAGTTAGAGAGAGAGTTAGATAGAGAGTAAGACAGAGTTAGAGAGAGTTAGAGAGTAAGACAGAGTTAGAGAGAGTAAGACAGAGAGTTAGAGAGACAGAGAGAGTAAGACAGAGTTAGAGAGAGTTAGAGAGAGAGTAAGACAGAGAGTAAGACAGTTAGAGAGAGTTAGACAGAGAGAAAGACAGAGTTAGAGTTAGAGAGAGGGTAAGAGAGAGAGTAAGACAGAGTTAGAGAGAGAGTAAGACAGAGTTAGAGAGAGAGTAAGAGAGAGAGAGAGAGTAAGACAGAGTTAGAGGGAGAGTTAGAGAGTAAGACAGAGTTAGAGAGAGGGTAAGAGAGAGAGAGAGTAAGACAGTTAGAGAGAGAGTTAGATAGAGAGAAAGACAGAGAGAGTTAGAGAGAGAGTAAGAGAGAGTTAGAGAGTAAGACAGAGTTAGAGAGAGAGTTAGACAGAGAGAGAAAGACAGAGTTAGAGAGAGAGTAAGAGAGAGTTAGAGAGAGAGAAAGACAGACAGAGAGTAAGACAGTTAGAGAGAGTTAGACAGAGAGAAAGACAGAGAGAGTAGGACAGAGTTAGAGAGTAAGACAGAGTTAGAGAGAGAGTAAGACAGAGAGAGTAAGACAGAGTTAGAGAGAGTAAGACAGAGTTAGAGAGAGAGTTAGACAGAGAGAGTAAGACAGAGTTAGAGAGTAAGACAGAGTTAGAGAGAGAGTAAGAGAGTTAGAGAGAGAGTTAGACAGAGAGAGTAAGACAGAGTTAGAGAGTAAGACAGAGTTAGAGAGAGAGTTAGAGAGAGAGTAAGAGAGAGTTAGAGAGTAAGACAGAGTTAGAGAGAGAGTAAGACAGAGTTAGAGAGAGAGTTAGACAGAGAGAGAAAGACAGAGTTAGAGAGAGAGTAAGAGAGAGAGAGAGTAAGACAGAGTTAGAGAGTAAGACAGAGTTAGAGAGAGAGTAAGACAGAGAGAGTAAGACAGAGTTAGAGAGAGTAAGACAGAGTTAGAGAGAGAGTTAGACAGAGAGAGTAAGACAGAGTTAGAGAGTAAGACAGAGTTAGAGAGAGAGTAAGAGAGTTAGAGAGAGAGTTAGACAGAGAGAGTAAGACAGAGTTAGAGAGTAAGACAGAGTTAGAGAGAGAGTTAGAGAGAGAGTAAGAGAGAGTTAGAGAGTAAGACAGAGTTAGAGAGAGAGTAAGACAGAGTTAGAGAGAGAGTTAGACAGAGAGAGAAAGACAGAGTTAGAGAGAGAGTAAGAGAGAGAGAGAGTAAGACAGAGTTAGAGAGTAAGACAGAGTTAGAGAGAGAGTAAGACAGAGTGAGAGTAAGACAGTTAGAGAGAGAGTTAGATAGAGAGAAAGAGAGAGTTAGAGAGAGGGTAAGAGAGAGAGAGAGTAAGACAGAGTTAGAGAGAGAGTTAGATAGAGAGAAAGACAGAGAGAGAGAGTTAGAGAGAGAGTAAGAGAGAGTTAGAGAGTAAGACAGAGTTAGAGAGAGAGTAAGAGAGAGTTAGAGAGTAAGACAGAGTTAGAGAGAGAGTAAGACAGAGTTAGAGAGAGAGTTAGACAGAGAGAGAAAGACAGAGTTAGAGAGAGAGTAAGAGAGAGTTAGAGAGAGAGAGAAAGACAGAGAGAGAAAGACAGAGTTAGAGAGAGAGTTAGACAGAGTTAGAGAGAGAGTTAGATAGAGAGAAAGACAGAGAGAGAGAGTTAGACAGAGAGTTAGACAGAGAGAAAGACAGAGAGAGTAGGACAGAGTTAGAGAGTAAGACAGAGTTAGAGAGAGAGTAAGACAGAGAGAGAAAGACAGAGTTAGAGAGAGAGTTAGACAGAGTTAGAGAGAGAGTTAGATAGAGAGAAAGACAGAGAGAGAGAGTTAGAGAGAGAGTAAGAGAGAGTTAGAGAGTAAGACAGAGTTAGAGAGAGTTAGAGAGTAAGACAGAGTTAGAGAGAGAGTAAGACAGAGTTAGAGAGAGAGTAAGACAGAGTTAGAGAGTAAGACAGAGTTAGAGAGAGTTAGATAGAGAGAAAGACAGAGAGAGAGAGAGTTAGAGAGAGAGTAAGAGAGAGTTAGAGAGTAAGACAGAGTAAGAGAGAGTTAGAGAGTAAGACAGAGTTAGAGAGAGTTAGAGAGTAAGACAGAGTTAGAGAGAGAGTTAGATAGAGAGAAAGACAGAGAGAGAGAGAGTTAGAGAGAGAGTTAGAGAGAGTTAGAGAGTAAGACAGAGTAAGAGAGAGTTAGAGAGTAAGACAGAGTTAGAGAGAGTTAGAGAGTAAGACAGAGTTAGAGAGAGTTAGAGAGTAAGACAGAGTTAGAGAGAGAGTAAGACAGAGTTAGAGAGTAAGACAGAGTTAGAGAGAGAGTAAGACAGAGTTAGAGAGAGAGTTAGACAGAGAGAGTTAGAGAGAGAGTAAGAGAGAGTTAGAGAGTAGGGATGTCCCGATCAGGTTTTTTTGCCCTCCGATCCGATACCGATCATTTGATTTTGAGTATCTGCCGATACCGAGTCCCGATCCGATACTTCTTATAATCCATAAAAAATAAAGACGAGGAAAGAAACGGATCCAGGATGTTCCTCATTTTTTATTTAACACCTTATTTTAACATCCAACAACTCCGTTAGCAAACAGAGCACTTACGTGAGGCAGTTTGAACAATAAATAACAAATTAAAAAAAATAACCTTAAAATACCTGGCAGGAATGTAAACAAATAAAAAAAATAAAGTGCCACAGTGCCAGTAATTTGCTTTTAAGAACGCATCTCACAGTGGTGTACAGTAATTTCAATTAAGGAAATGAACGTTTTTCTTGATGAAAACAAGCATTTCTACACTTTCAGGTTTGAGCCCGTTTCTTTTGTCATCCAACGAAAAAAAAAATGATCTCATGCTTTGCTTTCCGCTTCGAACTGCTTCCGTGTTCAACTTTGCCGGCAACAGGCAGCCAATAACCAATAGCGTCTCCGCTACAAAGTGATGTCATGCCGCACGCGTTGATGTTGCTGTGTTGAGACAAGAGGTCTGGTCTCACTCTGTGCCAACGCATAGCTATTGATGTGTTAAAAATGAGAATATATTATATAGATATATATCCGATCCCTGATCGGGAGGCAATGCCCGATTCCGATCGAGCCCGATTTCCGATCACGTGATCGGATCGGGACATCCCTATTAGAGAGTAAGACAGAGTTAGAGAGAGAGTTAGACAGAGAGTAAGACAGAGAGAGAGTAAGACAGAGAGAGTTAGAGAGTAAGACAGTTAGAGAGAGTTAGACAGAGAAAGACAGAGAGAGAGTAAGACAGAGTTAGAGAGAGTAAGATTTTTGATTTTTAAATCCACTTTATTTACAGATCCTTGTTTATACCATTGAAAAATACTTCAAATACATGAACAGCATTTTTAAACAAACAAACAAACAAAACAAACAAAACTAAAAACATACCAAGTTCTAGGCTAGAAAACAAGAAAAGGTCACATCCTCATCCCTCACTGCACAAAGTACTTCCCCACAACACCACCTGTCAACAAATGTATCAATATCTTTCATAAGCTCATAAAAATGGAAATCAATAAGAATCCTGGATTTCACCAGACTTGAAAACACACGTACTGCACTGCAATCTAAGTCTCCAGACACCCTGTTCCTCCTGCTGATGTAAATGGCCATTTTTGCCTGACCCAAAATAAAGTTTAACAGCTGACACTTGGATCTGTGCTTCTGTGTGTACCTGAAACCCAAAATAAAAGTCTGCACAGAAAAAACTTCACCAAAGGCCAAAAACAAATTTGTCAAAGTGCCAAACAAAGGCAAAAGTCTTGAACAGTGCATAAAACAATGAAAAACAGTTTCTCTCTCAGAACAAAAAGGGCAGTCTTGACTCACTGCAGGGTTGATAATGCAAACAAATGCATTAATTGCCAATATGCCATGGAGGAGTCTCCATTGCAAGTCACCAATCTGTTTTTTCAGGGGCGGCTTGTACAGTGTCCTCCATTCAGGTTTCACATCATTTTGTAACTTAAAAACATCTCGCCAAGGGGTGTCGACTCTCATGTTAAGCTTCTGTTTGTTTAAAACAATCACACACAACTTATAAAAACCTTTCCCGCTCAAGGTGGCCAGAGAAACCCCAACATTCTCTCTGCCCTCCAACAGAACCCCTGTACAATCCCCAAGTTCAGGAAAGATGTTCAGCAAGGGGAAAGGGTCGTCTTTGATGGGAAGTCGACCCCCCCACTGAACCTTGCCAGCATTCTGAGTTCATCTGCTGAGAAACACTTTTTCCATCTGCCCAGCAATTTGTCAGCAATCCGTGCGGACCTAAAGCCCAGACGTGCTACCAACTCAGAGGAAGATGAGAAGTTGGCACCTGTACAGTCCACCAAATGTTTAACCTGTAACACACCAGTCCTGGACAAAAGTCTTGACAGTGTAGGGTTGCCGTCTGTAGAGACATCCAACCTAGAGCCATGGATTAGGGGTTCCTCAAGCAGCCAATGCAGCGACGTATTCGGTCCAGGCCTTTGTGTGTGGAACAGGCCCAGAATCTGGAAAACGCCCTTGTAGAATGACGGTAATCTAGAAATGTCCAGCCTTTTTACGTCCATTAGGAAGAGAGCCTTGTCCATCCTCAACCCCTCCACAGTCTGAAATAGAAGGCCCACAAGCGGTCTCCACACCAAGTCTTTGGGACCCGTCAGGTATCTCTGTAAGAACATTAGACGGAAGGCTGCCACTCTGCTTGGTAAATGTATCAGACCTTGTCCCCCTTCGTCCTTTGGCAGATACAACACGCTTTGAGGCAGCCAGTGCAAATTGTCCCAAAAGAAACTCACTAGAAGCGCTTGAATGTTGGCCAGGAAATCTTTTGGGGGGTCGGCACATATTAGTTTGTGCCACAATGAAGCAGCGACCAGATTGTTCGTGATAAGGATGCGCCCCCTGTAGGACATGTGGGGTAGAATCCACCTCCATCTGTTCAGACGGCCTTTGATCTTCTCCAAGACTCCTTCCCAATTTTTCCGTGAGGTGTTTTGGTCACCCAGGTAAACCCCTAGGTACTTAAGACCCTCCTTCTTCCACATCAGCCCAGCAGGAAGTTGTATGTTGTGTCCAGACCAACCCCCAACACAAAAAGCATCGCTCTTGCTCCAATTCACCTTAGCAGATGATATAGAACCAAACAAAACAGTTGTTTTGAGTAGCACCTCAATATCTTTTTGCCCGTTGACCAACGTGATAACATCGTCGGCATAGGCTGACAATTTAAAAACACTTTTACAAGAAGGAACATACAGACCAGAGAGCTCAGCCCTCAACTGCACTAACAGAGGCTCGATAGCTAGTGAATAAAGCATACCAGAGAGAGAACAACCCTGCCGAACACCCCTGTTAACACTGAATGGAGCACACAAAAAGCCGTTGATTTTGAGTACGCTTTCGACATTGCAGTACAGCAATTTGATCAACCTTAAAAAGGCATCACCAAAACCAAAATGCTTCAGTGTTTTCCACAAATATGTGTGTTCCACACGGTCGAAAGCCTTTTCCTGATCCAGCGAAACCAAACCAGTTTTCAGACCAACGAGTTTGGAGACGTCGAGGACACCTTTAATTAGGTGGATGTTGTCAAATATGAAACGCTCGGGTATGCAGTAAGTCTGATCCTGATGTATGACCTCTGACATTACTTTTCCCAACCGAATGGCTAGGGTCTTTGAAAGGATTTTATAGTCAGTTGTGAGTAAGGCTACAGGATGCCAGTTTTTTAGATGGTTCAAATCACCTTTTTTAGGTAGCAGGGTAAGCACCGCCCTCCTACACGACAACGGTAGTTGCCCTGTTTCCAGACATTCGTTTAGGACACTTAAAAAATCTTTCCCCAAGATGGGCCAAAAGGCTCGAAAGAACTCAACTGATAGCCCATCAATGCCCGGTGCTTTCCCACCTTGCATAGTGTGGAGGGCATCCTCTAGCTCATGCAAAGACAAAGGCCCATCAAGCACCTTGGCAGAGTCATCATTGATGGTGGGCAGATTTTGGAAAAAGATGTCTTCCACAAGTGGGTGCTCAACATATTCACACTGGTATAGTTCTGAGAAGAAAAATACAGCTTCTCTACAAATGTCAGAGGAATCTGATACCAGCGTCCCCGATGCGGAATAGACACCATGAATGAATCTTTTCTGACTATTCCTCTTTTCCAAACCAAAGAAAAACTTGGATGGGGCATCCATTTCAGCAACGTTCTGAAAACGTGACCTAATTAGAGCTCCCTGAGCCTTAACTCTTAAAAGATCAGATAAAAACACCTTTTTGGATTTAAAAGACTCATAATAAAATTGATTACTAGCTGAGGATGTGGGGTGTTGCATATCCATAATTTCAAGTTCTATAGCTTTTAGGGACTCAGCAATCACTTTAGAGACACATCGGCTGTAGTCTTGACAAAACATTTTAATTTTTGCTTTCGCCACATCCCACCACTGTGCAAGCGATGAGTAAAAGGTTTTCTCAGCCGTTAATGCACTCCAAAAAACTATAAAACTGTCCTTAAAATTAGAGTCCTCTAAAAGTGATGCATTAAAATGCCAATAGGCGCTCCTGGGTTTAACATTGGTCATGGAAACATTGCAAACGACCATGCTGTGGTCAGAAAACCCAACAGGGCATATCCAGCATTTTCTAATGGTATTCAAATGGTGTTTAAAAATATAAAATCTGTCAAGTCGCGCCATGGACAACACGTTACCCCTAGAATGCACCCATGTGTATTGTCTGTCAGTTTTGTGGAAGCACCTCCACACATCACACAGCCCATGTGTTTGTAGCAGTTCAACAAGGTGGCTGCGCGACAGGGCATGGGGTTCAGCGTGGTTCCTATCCATGCTATCTGTCGTGCAATTAAAATCCCCGCCTAAAAACATAAAATCGCCCGGACTGCAATCTCTAATCAGAGCGCTTAGTTTCTTAAAAAAAACCAACCTATCGTCACCAGTAGTCGGGGCATAAGCGCAAATAAAAACAAAAACCTCATTCTCAAACATGGCCCGTATTTTTAAAAGCCTCCCCTTTATAACTTCATCGACGCAGTGGGACTGAGGAGTAAAGTCACGTGAAAACAGCAGGGCAACACCAGCACTACTGGATGTATGATGGCTGAGGACAGACAAACCATTCCACTCTTTGCACCAGTCCGTGGCGTTTAACGCATCACTGTGCGTTTCTTGCAGGAACATGACATCAATCGCCTTCTGCCTAATCAGTTCATAGATCAATGCCCTCTTCTCACAATCCCTGGCCCCATTGATATTTAGGGAGGCAATCCGAACACTATTCATGATCGTCAAGGATGTGAGGGGGGGAGAGACAAGACAGAAACGAAAGGGAAACTAAGGCTACGTTTACACTAGACCGTATCTGTCTCGTTTTCTTCGCGGATGCACTGTCCGTTTACATTAACCCCCCTGAAAAAGCGGGGAAACGGGAATCCGCCAGCGTCCACGTATTCAATCTAGATCGTATCTGGTCCGGTGCTGTGTAAACATTGAGAATACGCGGATACGCTGTGCTGAGCTCTAGCTGGCGTCTCATTGGACAACGTCACTGTGACAGCCACCTTCCTGATTCGCTGGCGTTGGTCATGTGACGCGACTGCTGAAAAACGGCGCAGACTTCCGCCTTGTATCACCTTTCATTAAAGAGTATAAAAGTATGAAAATACTGCAAATGCTGATGCAAATACTGCCCATTGTGTAGTTATGATTGTCTTTAGGCTTGCCATCCTTCCACTTGCAAGTAATAAGTGATATGCGCTGGGATCTCACACACAGCGGCTCAGTCCCGAATCATGGCTTGTTCACTTCACTCGCGCGCTCTGTGAGCTGCGCAGGGCCGGAGTGCGCACCCTCCAGAGGGCACTCGCTGTTCAGGGCGGAGTGATTTGGAGCGCAGGATGCCTGCGGAGCCGAGCGTATCCGCGTATTGGCGTTGCTGTGTGCACGGCTAACGGTTTTAGTGTAAACGCGAATCGTTTTAAGAACATTAATCTGATGATCCGCTGATTCGACGTAATGTAAACGTAGCCTAAACCATTTGTGCATCATCACGTTTTAAATCTCTCTTAACTTTCGTAACGATCTTTCTCAGGCGGTGAATTTCGGGGTCACTAAACGCGCCTTCGTTTCTATGATGGCACACGTCCTGCAAGAACTGTTTCCTGTCTACAAAATACTCCTCAATTTTTACATTCCTTTTCCCTTTTGTATCTGACAAAAACTTACTGATATAATCAGCGGTGTACATAACCACAGCGCTGGATGTGGGGGATGAAGAGAAACTGCTGGAGTCGGAAGAGTATCCATCACTCCGAGTCCGCAGAGGCCACTTTAACGTGCCTTTTGGCAATACAACTCGCATCATCAGTGACATTTTTCCTTTTTGACTTCGGTGCTTTAAACTCTGTTGGGCTGGCAGCAGGGACAGTGAGGGTAGGCAGTGGATCGGTGTTGGTAGCGGACCCACTCGCAACAATATCGGTAATAGAACCAGCAGTCCTACCTGAGGATGTCTGTATAGCAGGATTTCCAGTCGACTCAACCTCCACTGGCGTTTGAACAGAAATATCCATATCAGTGCGAGCATTCCGCGTATCCACAATATCAGTAAGCAAGGCCTCGGGTTCTACAGCCTCCGTTGTCCTCGCTGGACCAGCAAAGGGTTGCGCAGGATTTGCCGCAGCAGCAGGTGCATCCTGGGGTGTTGTGAGGATAGGCTCTTGCGATGCGATTGGAAAGGGTTCCGAGCGTGTGCGCTTTGTATCAGTGTCGAGAATCTCGGCAGGGGCAGTGATGGTACCAGCCGGTTGGGAACCAGCTGGAGGCTCCTCGGCCAGAGGCGGCACATCCGCTGGTTCGCCACCAGCTGAGACACCGGTCACATCTCTCTCATGCTGCCCCTCATCATTTTTAGGCCCATTAGGGCATGTACGCACTAGATGCCCCATTTCCCCACATATAAAACATTTCATAATTGTGTCAGACGTAACAAACACGACGTAGTCGAAATCATCAATTTTGAAACGAAGGGTTATATTAAGTTCATCACTGCCATTAAGTATCATGTAAACCTGACGGCGAAAAGAGACAACATGTTTAAGAAGAGGCGATTTGCAACCAAGCGACATTTTAAAAATCTTTGAGACCAGCTTGCCATGGCGAGAAAGCTCACGTTCGAGCATGCTATCAGGGAGAAAAGGGGGGACGTTAGAAATGACGATTTTCTTCGAAGGCAAACTTAAAGGCAAAACCGTGTGGAGTACGCCATTGAGCACCACACCCCTTTCGACCATTACATTTGCAAAGTCAATGCGTTTAAAGAAAATTACAATGGCTCTATTCATCCTCGAGGCCGACGCAATGTTCTCATGACCAACAATATCACCCACTGCTAGACTGCACTCCTCAACACTGACATCCGCAACCACCTTAACGCCATGACGGCGTGATAAGGCTGTAAAATCCATGGACCCTCCAGAGGAGGCCATGGCTCCGACCAGCAAAAGCTGGATACGGGCTCAGGGGACAGACCCGTCCAAGAGAAAGTGTGCCTTATGCAACAGTGAAATGTACATAAAAAAATACCGAACAAAAAGAAGAAAATCAGAAAAGAAAGAAAAAGTTAGAAAGCCACAGAAGGGCACGACGCTCACACACTCACAGCACTCACGCATGCGCAGAGAGAGAGAGAGAGAAAGACAGAGTTAGAGAGAAAGACAGAGAGTGAGAGACAGAGAGAGAGAGAAAGACAGAGAGCGAGAGTAAGACAGAGAGTTAGAGAGAGAGAGAAAGACAGAGCGAGAGAGAGACAGAGAGAGAGTTAGAGAGAGAGAAAGACAGAGAGCGAGAGTAAGACAGAGTTAGAGAGAGAGAGAAAGACAGAGCGAGAGAGAGACAGAGAGAGAGTTAGAGAGAGAGAAAGACAGAGAGCAAGAGAGTAAGACAGAGAGAGAGTTAGAGAGAGAGAAAGACAGAGAGCGAGAGAGTTAGAGAGAGAAAGACAGAGTGAGTTAGAGAGAGAGAGAAAGACAGAGCGAGAGAGAGAGAGAGAGAGAGATGTTAGTGAGTGTTAGAATGTGACTGATCTCTAATCTTTCTGAGGTTTGCTGCAGAGTATTATGTGTGTGTGTGTGTGTGTGTTACTTGGTTGTGTCGAGTGTGTTCAGGCGCTGCTGAAACTCCTGCGCTGCGTGTGTGAAATTGTCCACTGCTGAGAACAGAGCATCTGTAAAAACACACACACACACCACATTTTCAAAACCTCCAATCACCCAAAACCGTTTACGCTTCTGTACAAGGCTGGCTCTCAGCTGCCTCTCATTTTCAGCTGCGTCAAACACGTCACGTGTTTGGAAGTGAAATTCGTTGAGTCTCATTCACAGCTAGAAACACAAAGAGAGCAATAATTTCCATGCAACACGGAACATGGTCCCTTCGTGTACTCGCCCTGGAAGAGTGAGAGAAGGGGCGCTTGAAGAAAGCAGGGATGAAAGTGGAAAGTGGAAGTGAGCTTACAGTAGAGCTGGATGGACTGGAGCAGGAGGAGGGGAATTGTGTAAGCTCTCTTCCCTTTGGTTTGGGTGCTGCGGCATTTGAGTTACTTCACATGTGGGTTTCAGGTTAAACAAGAGGAAGAAGTGTAAAGAGAGACTGTCTTTGAATGTGCTGCCTGTGTGTGTGTCTCTCACTGAACGTCACGGCGTAGCGCTCCATCTCCAGCATGTGTTTCTGTGCGATCCGGTGGATGGCGTGTGCGTACTGAGAGAGAGCAAGCGCGTACTCATTACAGTCCAGAGGCAGCATAAGGGCGTCAGCTAAGCGGAAAGCCACGCCCCCTCGCACACGTGCCACTGCCTCCATGCGGCGAAATTTGGGGTCATAGAAACGCTCAACCAGCTCGAATGTCTCATACACGCTGTGGTAGACTGGATAATTGCTGTACTTCTCCAACTTCTGTGGTACAACACACACGCACACACACCATAAGTGAATGGAAGGCACACACATATAGTGTCTTGCAAAAGTATTCATCCCCCTTGGTGTTTGTCCTGTTTTGTTGCATTCCAAGCTGAAATTAAAATGGATTTCTGGAGTGTAAGCACCATTTGATTTACACAACATGCCTACAACTTTAAAAGTGAAAATTGTTATTTTATTGTGACACAAACAATAATTAAGATGAAAAAACAGAAATCTGGAATGTGCATAAGTATTCACCCTCCAAAGTCAATACTGTATAGAACCACTTTTTGTTGCAATTACAGCTGCAAGTCTCTTGGGGTATGTCTTTATTAGCTTAGCACATCTAGCCACTGGGATTGTTGCCCATTCCTCAAGGCAAAACTGCTCCAACTCCTTCAAGTTAGATGGGTTGCGTTGGTGTACAGCAATCTTCAAGTTATGCCACAGATTCTCAACTGGATTGAGGTCTGGGCTTTGATTAGGCCATTCCAAGACATTTAAATGTTTCCCTTTAAACCAGTCCAGTGTAGCTTTAGCAGTACGTATAGGGTCATTGTCCTGCTGGAACGTGAACCTTCGTCCCAGTCTCAAACCTCTGGCTGACTCAAACAGGATTTCCTCCAGAATTGCCCTGTATTTAGTGCCATCCATCTTTCCTTCAGTCCTGACCAGCTTTCCTGTCCCTGCAGATGAAAAACATCCCCACAGCATGATGCTGCCACCACCATGCTTCACTGTAGGAATGGTGTTCTCAGGGTGTTGGGTTTGCGTCACACATGGCGTTTCCCATGATGGCTAAAAAGATCAATTTTAGTCTCATTTGACCAGAGAATCTTCTTCCATGTGTTTGGGGAGTCTGCCACATGCTGTTGGGCAAACTCCAAATGTGTTTTCTTCAGCAATGGCTTTTTTCTGGCCACTCTTCCATAAACCCCGCCCACTCTGTGGAGTGTACGGCTTAAAGTGGTCCTATGGACAGATACTCCCATCTCCGCTGTGGATCTTTGCAGCTCCTACAGTGTTATCTTTGGTGTCTTTGTTGCATCTCTGATTAACGCCCTCCTTGCCTGGTCTGTGAGTTTTGGTGGGCGGCCTTCTCTTGTCAGGTTTGTAGTGGTGCCATATTCTTTCCATTTTGCTATAATGGATTTAATGGTGCTCCGTGGGATATTCAAAGTTTGGGATATTTTTTATAACCCAACCCTGATCTATACTTCTCCACAACTTTGTCTCTGACCTGTTTGGAGGCTCCTTGGTTTTCATGTTGCTTTCTTAGTAGTGTTGCAGAGTCAGGGTCCTTCCAGAACAGGTTGATTTATACAGACATCATGTGACAGATCATGTGACACTTTGATTGCACACAGGTGGATCTTAATCAACTAATTATGTGACTTATGAAGTGAATTGGTTGCACCAGCTCTTATTTTGGGGTTTCATGCGAAAGGGGGGGGGGGAATACTTATGCACACTACGGATTTCTGTTTTTTCATCATAATTATTGTTTGTGTCACAATAAAACAATTTTCGCCTTTAAAGTGGTAGGCATGTTGTGTAAATCAAATGGTGCTAACCCTCCAAAAATCCATTTTAATTCCAGTTTGTAATGCGACAAAACAGGACAAACACCAAGGGGGATGAATACTTTTGCAAGGCACTGTACATACATACACGCTCTACACACACTCTCTTACTCTGTTCTTGGTGTATCTCACTCGCCCAGATGCGATTCCCAGTCTGATAAAGTACGCTTCAAAATCACTGCCTGAGCCGAGCTTACTGATCCTGCACACACACACACACACACACACACACACACACACACACACACACGAGTATTCAGTTACATACCACACACTTGTTACTGTATGTAACTCCTCCCCATGCTGATAATTTGTAGACATGTGTGAGAATAAGAGTAGAAGGGGCGGAGCTTAGCTCTCACCGGGGCGCGTCCCGATTATCGGTCCAGTTGTCTCGTTTGTGCCAGCTGTCATACAGAGTCATTCCCTCTTCCCCTTCCTCTGGACTCATCACCTACAAAAACACACCACCACCGAGCGTTATTCAAATAAACCCTATACACTCATGGGCTGCGTCCCAAACCAAACCGGTGTACACTTCGGGAAAGCTTAAAAGCGTACGTGGTTTAGGACAGCGTACACAAACACTGCGTCACACAGAAGATTTGCCATGACTTGTCTAGCGGCTAGGATAAACCGCTCGCGGGCATGCTGTTATAGGAAAACAATCAGTGCAGCCTTACAGCCTTAAAGGACAGGAAGAAGAAGAAATGTGACCTTTGACCCACCTGTTTGGTGATGTTGTAAGCCAGTGTATGTAGAGACGGAGTGCAGTCTATTCTCAATGTGTACATACCTATACACACACACACACACGCACACAGAGTCAATACTAAACATTGATGCATTGTGTGTGTGTGTGTGTGTGTGTGTGTGTGTGTGTGTGTGTGTGTGTGTGTGTCGTACCTTCAATAGCAGAGTCTGCGTTGATGTATGCTACAGCTCTCTGCTGGAGAATTTTAGCATTTTCCTGCACGCACGCACACAGAGTTACACACTCCTATACTAATAAACACCCACCGTAATCTCTCTCCTGCCCTCTCTCACCTCCGCCCACTCTGTGGATCCCAGCAGGCCGAATTCTTCAGCATCCCAACTAGCAAAGATCAAAGTGCGTCTGGGGCGCCAGCCTAACACACACACAAACACACACAGCTTGAAATATCTGGATCAGAAATGAATGCACTATTAGTTCGTGTTGGAAACTACTGTGGAACCACTGTGTTAATAACATGTAATAATGTGTGTGTGTGTGTGTGTGTGTTACCTTTCTGCAGGAGTTTCCCAGCTGCTCTGACAGTCTCGTGTGTTGCTGCAGCTCCAGACCCAGGATCGATTGCCCCAAACACCCACGCGTCACGATGTCCACCGAGTATAACATATCGATCTACACACACACACGCAAATGAGTCAGTCACTTTTCACTGTATATGAGAACTACAGGAGTGTGATCAATGTGTGTGTGTGTGTGTGTGTGTGTGTGTGTACCTGGCTCCTGAGCTCCTCTGATTCGCCCAATCACATTGTAGATCCGGGTCACCTGATTGTAGCTGTGCACGTTCATGCGCACTTTTCTGAAAGGAACTCACGAGAGTTAGTGGCTGTGCTGAGGGAACAGGAAGAGGAAGAGGAAGTGAGGTGTCGTATCTGGGACAGAGTCATGCCATCAACTCACTTCTGTTCGAAGTCACCGATGAATCCAGGTCCGATACGATACGACACATTCAGAGCTCCTTTCCAATGAGGGGGCGGAGACGCTCCGCCCATATTCCTAAAAAGAGTCAGGAAGTGACATCATGACATATATCTTATAGCCCTGATTCGCTGATATTAAAAATGAGCCGATCATTCTCCACGTTAAATCTGATCAAATTTGTCTCACTTCAGCAGAAGAACTGCATCACTGTAGCCAATAGGATGGACCGGAATGTTGGGAAGTCCCACCCCTTTATCTGGACTCAGTCTGGAGGTGTATTCTATGGGGGAAAGAAAATCTTTCATATTTCTAAGATTCAGAACAAAAGGAGTCTGGAAGATAAATTTGCGCACCTTTAGCAGGGTAGCCAGGGGTTAAAGGGTCTCCGGCTCCGTTCAGATTCAGGATGTTGCCCCGTTGAGCACCCTGTCCTGGCAGGTTCCATCCCTCAGGGTACGGCTTCACGCTCTTGGCACAGTAATCTGCTGGGTCCGAGTACAACACGATGCCTTTGGCGCCGGCTAGCATGGCGTTTTTTACCTAACGCACACACACTTCAGTCTTCAGTGCACTTATTACTGTATATACAGTAAATATTAGCCCTTAAAGGTCTCATTGCATCGTTTTTTCATTAATTGTGCGGTGGTCTCTCGTATGAATGAATGCCCTGTGAGCCGGTGTTCTGTAAAGTTATCCTACCTCTTGGATTTGTCCTACCAAGCCTACTGTGCATGCGCAGAACACATGACGTCATATCTTGGAATTTGGACCGAGTTTTGTCCTACCGATCAGCTGGGCTGATAGAAAATCGGTGAGTATTTCACGCATGGTCTTCAATCTAACTGAACAGTAAAGGAAAACACAACAGTACTACAACCTTTTCCTTTATTAAAAGTACTCCATAATTAATCCATATTATACGACCGATGGATGTTCAACAACGGAAAACATACAGCGAACAATAACTAAATAAACTGACTGTTATACATATTCAATTCCAAAAACACAATCCATATTAATCTGTTGTCTACACATCACCAGTGCAGCCAGCATTCAAACAGCGAACAGCGTCAAAACAGCTGGAAGCTTGAGGTAGGATTTTCCTGACAAGCAGCACGGCTCAGCAGACGAGACTGTTGAATTTTCCTATCCTCCTGGATTTCGCGCATGCGCAGTAGGCTTGGTAGGACAAATCCAAGAGGTAGGATAACTTTACAGAACACCAGTTTTGGTGAAAAAAAATGCTGTGATTCTCCTGTTTCAGGCTGTTCTAGTTTGCTGGAGGAGTGGGTGGCGGGAGAACGACAGGATTTCAGCTCTTACTCATTAATATTCATGACATGTAAACGTGTTACCTCTGATTGGCTAACAGCACTGTGACGCTACCTCCAGTGGGTCAGAACAAGCAGATGTGGGCGTCTTTTTGTAAAAACTGTTTTGATTGGCTATTATGGTCTCGACGTCGATGTTTTGACCAATAACAATGTAGATAACACGAATTTTACATCACATTCAACGAGATTTAAACAAGACTCAAGATGGCAACTTACAAATAACGTGTAAACATCGTTGGAGTTAATAAAGTTTGAACAGCATGAAGGAACATACCCCAACCCCCCGAAATTAATAAAAAAAATTCTCAACGGATTTGGCATAATAATAAAAAGGTCGTGTTTTACTCAGAAAAAGCGGAAATCCGCCGAAAAGCGGAAAACTCTCATCCCTGCCGAGCTTGTGACCATGTCATGCATGCTAACGTGGAGAATATGAACATGCTATTTTGTAACAAAAACCTTCGAACAAAAAGTTGATGTTTTACTTACAGCTTGTGAGCTGGTGGTCGATTGTCTTGACGGTACAGATCCAGGGATTAAAAACAACCTCGAAGCAAAACCACTACTGAAGGCACCGAAGTTTGAAAAGTCACTGTGGTTGAAATGATCAGAACACAGTACTAACGCTGCATTATACTTCGCTGGTGGTGTTCCAAAGATAAATTCCAACCATTTCTTCTTCAGCTCTTCTATCTTGGGCAAGAAATGCAACGTTGATGTCTTACTGCCACAAATAACACAGGCACCAACTTGTTCAGCCATGTTTTCAGCTTGCTGTTAGGTCCTCTTCATTAGCTACTGACGAGATGGGCTCTGCTATCTCTGCTCGCGCTTAAATCCGAACTTTCTTCCCGTGGGCGAGGCCATGAATACCAATTTTCTAAGTGACGCAAGTTCGTAGGGCTTTTTCAGATCCGCTTGTTTTTCCGACTATTTTCTTTCATAAGCTAATACAGGGAATGGGGGTAGAATTAGATTTTCACATGCAGCATGCATACGCAACTCGGAGTGAACTATGGTATTTCAAAAAGCCAGTATTAAACGTTTTTGGTGGAAGGGCACCTTTAAGAGACGGCAGTTTAGAAGACATCTCGTCCCCATGAGGAACAGAGTCAAGTCTTTTGTTCTTTGTGAATTGTTTGGGTGTATTTACATTATCTCCATGTTTCCATTAAAGTCAGTTTCACAGAGCAAACAAAATGGCAGCCGTCTGGAAACGAGTCAGCCTAGTTGTTTACTAGAAAGTTTATTTAACCTGACAAAGCAATCAGGAATCAGGGCATAGTGGACGAGGGAACGAGGGAAGCAGCACTAATTAGAACACGGCTCGTTTTCTTCTTTTCTCACCTTATTGCCTCTGAAGATTTTGCCGTATCGGGCGATGACGATTTTACCCGTGCAGTTGATGCCCATCTCCCTCTGCAGTTTGAAGAAATCCTCTGTCCTGCCATAGTTTATGTACACCAACTCGCCCTGACACACACACAAAAAGAGACGAGTCAGTCCTGCTCAGTGTTTATTATTTCGTTTAGTTCCTGTGCACATTAGAATCTGTGCTATTGTGCTTGACAAGCTAATTGAGATAGCATGGCTTTAGCTAGCTCGCTCACTTGTGTGAACAGCAAGGAGGTGTGTTAGCTAAGTGAGAAGAAGTAAAGTAACAAGTCACAGTGCGTGGTGAAATTTCCAAATTATCAGGCACAGTGTTGGACTAGCTAGTGTAGCTTAACGCTAGCTTATATTGTACCCAGTTTTATTTCATCTTGACGTATGTACTAGATACAAACTATTCTTAATTACTTCAGTTCTACTTCAGTGTAATGCTAGCTAGCTAACTACAAAGCAAACAAAATGGCAATCACAAAATTTCCTAACCTTCACAGAATCTGCTAATACGCATGCTAGTTATTTCCTTGCTAGCACGGTTCATTTAACTCACTTATCAGTGTTTTTTTTAAGGAGCTCTTTACTAGCTTGATATTTACCTCCGCCAAGGAGGTTATGTTTTCGGTAGCGTTGATTTGTTTGTTTGTTGGTTGGTTTGTCTGTTAGCAACATTACGGAAAAAGTTATGAACGAATTGCTCTGAAATTTTTTTCCAGAGGTGTGACTGGGCACAACTAACAATCCATTAAATTTTGGCGGTGATCCGGATCACCTTCTGGATCCCGGATTTTTTTAAAGGATTCTTGGCGGAGGTCTGCGCTCTCCGAGTGCTTTTCTAGTTATGTTTAGCTCACAGCTGCTTGTTGTATCGTTAGCTAGCTAGTCAGAGTTAGCTCTTTAGCTCAACTTTACTTTCAATCAGTATCCATGATGGCAGGCTGGACCGCGCCGGTGTGTATCATTACCTCTGGCTGTCCCTGTGCAGAGAAAGCGTTGTATGGAGGAACGATGTCACTCACATTCTCATAACCCTCAGGCACTGATTCAGCCACCGACGACTTAATGACCTGTGTGTGTAAACGCAAACAGATTTTATTAAGAAACAAAAAGTATGTAAAGCAGCAAACTTCGGTATACCACAGGATGTTAGAAATAAACCTCTTATGGATGTGCTGTTATAGGAAAATAATCATTGGTGGAGTGGTTTGATACTGTTACCACCCAGAAGGTGATTATTTTCCAATTACCGCACATCCCAAAGAGTTTTAACCCTCTTAAACCACAGTAACTTGTTAATATCTGCAAGTACATACAGTTGTGGTCAGAAGTTTACATACAGTGACATGAATGTCATCTTGGATATGAATGTCATGGCAATCTTTGGGCTTTCAGTGATTTCTCTGAACTGTTCTTTTTCTGTGGCAGAATGATTGTACAGCATACAGCTTTAATTAAAAAAAACACTAGAATTTGGTGCACAAGTTTTAATTTTCTTTGGGTTTTCTGAAATCAACACAGGGTCAAAATTATACATACAGGGTCAAAAATATACATACGCCCACTTAGATTATTAATTCAGAGGTGCTGAAACTTCCAAAATGTCTCTTATCTTGCCAAGGCCGAGGTCTCTTAACTTCCTGTTAGCAATCATGATTGACTACAGCTGGTAGCTTTTCTGTGCCTTCATAAAAAGGGTTTGTTTACAGCACTCATTGGATTGACCAACACACAGTAAAATGGGAAAGTCCAAGGAGCTCAGTGCAGATCTGAGAAAGAGGATCGCAGATATACACAACTCCGGAATGTCTCTTGGAGCCATTTCTAAACAACTGCAAATTCCAAGATCAGTTCAAACAATTGTACGCAAGTTATTGTGAGGTGGAGTCACTTTGTCAAGCCACTTTGCATCAAGAAAACCCAAACTGTCACCCTCAGCTGAAAGGAAATTGGTTTGGATGGTCAGGAACAACCTGGGAACCACCATGGCACAGCCCTGCCATGAACTGGAAGCTGATGGATCACTGTCTACAGTTCAGTGAGTTTTATATCACCATGGACTAAGAGGCTGCTATCCAAGAAATAAACCTCTGCTCCAAAATTGACACCTTCAAGCTTAACTAAAGTTTGAAGCTGACCACACGGACAAAGAAAAAGCCTTCTGGAGGAAAGCTGTATGGTTAGATGAGACAAAACTTGAGTTGTTTGGCCACAATGACCACCATGTACAGAGGGACACTGTACCAGCTGGTGGTGGTGGTAGGATCATCATGCTCTGGGGCTGTTTTGCTGCCAGTGGAACTGGTTCATTGCACAAAGCGGATGGAATAATGAAGAAGGAGGACTACCTCAGGATTCTTCAGCATAAACCATCAGAAACTTGAACACAACTTGAGAGTTACAACAGGACAATGAACCCAAACACGCATCAGAGCTGGTTGTGGTGTTTTAACATTAAGCTTAAAACAAGTCCTGACTTCAACCCAATTGAAAATATATGGACTGTGCCTTTAAGTCGAGTCCATGTGTAATGGAAACTCCTAATAAACACTTTAGAACGCTTAGCAGTTGTCTTTTCAGTTATTTATTATAGTAGATCATACAAAACAGAGATATAAAATAGGAAAGGAAAAAAGAAGAAGAGAAGAAGAAAAGAAGAAGAAGAAGACACCACTTCAGTGATGCTGAGAGTACGCTCACTCTGAGTTGTATCTTAGTGACTGTTATCTATTATACTCTAAAGGCATTCACTTACTGCTTGCATCTTCACGTGATTGGCTCGAGATTTTCTATGAAACTTTGTTAAAGCGTGCACCTGGCGTGCTCTGGGATGTGCAAGGCAAGGCAAGTTTATTTATATAGCACATTTCATACACAGTGGCAGTTCAATGTGCTTTACAGAAGTAAAAGCAAAACAGTAAACAATAGAAAATAAAATTACATAAAATAAATGGGGAAGAAAAATAATAAGCATTAAACAATAGTAGAAATAAAATGAAGTAAAAATTCAGTTAAAAAAAAGCAGAATAAAATAGAATAAAAGTTAAGTAAAGTTTAAAACAGGAACTCAGACACCCTGCTTATCACCAGCCAAGGCCACAGAAAGGCGATTACAGCATGTGGAAAAACAACGTTTTTCAGGACACTAGGCCACTTGAGCTCAACACACAGAAACACAGAGAATAGGAATGAGCCCAACAGCGTCTGTACTTCCTCCGCAAATGGAGGAGAGCAAGAGCTCCGGCCCCCCATCATGCACACATTCCACAGAGGCACCATTGAGAACATCCTGACCAGCTGCATCACCATGTGGTACGGCGCCTGCACCGTGTCCTGCTGCAAGACTCTGCAGCGCATTGTGAGAGCAGCTGAGAGGATCACTGGTGTCTCTCTCCCTTCTCTTATGGAAATCTATAACTCCCGCCTCACCCGCAAAGCCATCAGGATTGCAGGTGACCCCACCCACCCATCTCACAGCTTCTTCAGCCTGCTGCCGTTGGGGAGGAGACTGCAGATTCTCTGGGCCAAAACAAGCAGGCTCAAGGACAGTTTCTTTTACCAGGCGGTCAGGAGGCTCGACTCCCTCCCTGTTCTGCCCCTCCTCCCCCCTCTGCCCCCTGCCACAGATTCTGCCAGCACACCCCCCTGCCCCCCCTTCAGCATCTGACGTCATGTCACCCTCACAGTTCCCCCCCCAACACACACACACACACACACACTCTCAACATTCATTCGCACACTGAACTCAGGGACTGCACATTTCACTTTACCTCTCTCATTTGCACTATTCCGCACTACCTCACCTTAAAGGAATAGTCCACCGTACTTCCATAATGAAATATGCTCTTATCTGAATTGAGACGAGCTGCTCCGTACCTGTCCGAGCTTTGCGCGACCTCCCAGTCAGTCAGACGCAATCAGACACGCTGTCACTCCTGTTAGCAATGTAGCTAGGCTCAGCATGGCCAATGGTATTTTTTGGGGCTGTAGTTAGAAGCGACCAAACTCTTCTGCGTTTTTCCTGTTTACATAGGTTTATATGACCAGTGATATGAAACAAGTTCAGTTACACAAATTGAAACGTGGCGATTTTCTATGCTATGGAAAGTCCGCACTATAATGACAGGCGTACTAACACCTTCTGCGCGCTTCGGCAGCGCATTGATATCTGAGCTCCGTATCAATGCGCTGCCGAAGCGCGCAGAAGGTGTTAGTACGCCTGTCATTATAGTGCAGACTTTCCATAGCATAGAAAATCGCTACGTTTCAATTTGTGTAACTGAACTTGTTTCATATCACTGGTCATATAAACCTATGTAAACAGGAAAAACGCGGAAGAGTTTGGTCGCATCTAACTACAGCCCCCAAAAATACCATTGGCCATACTGAGCCTAGCTACATTGCTAACAGGAGTGACAGCGCGTCTGACTGACTGGGAGGTCGCGCAAAGCTCGGAGAGGTACGGAGCAGCTCGTCTCAATTCAGATAAGAGCATATTTCATTATGGAAGTACGGTGGACTGTTCCTTTAACAACTATTAGTTTATTGTTTATACTGGTTATTTCATGTTTATCTGCTATACCTCAAGTGCCCTTGACTGTTATTTTATGTCCCTTTGCTCCAATTTATGTGTGTGTGTGTGTGTGTGTGTGTGTGTGTGTGTGTGTGTGTGTGTGTATGTATATATACCTGTGAGTGTTTAGTCTATGTCTATTTCTTATCTAGAGTGTTTATACTGTTTATATTGTTTATTTCAATTATTCTTTTTTTATTTATTGCAATGCCTGTTTGCACCGTGGGTCAGAGAGGACTAAAATTTCATCTGTCCTGTATGTTGAGCATGTATAGCATATTTGACAATAAAGTTGACTTGATTCACTAAATTTCCTTCACACATGCCAAGAAAAAAATTAATTGAATTGAATTCTACCAATTTTACCATGAAGAGTCGTGAAATATCCAACCAGAATTCTGCCAGAAGCTTGTTCATGGTAAACAAAAAATGTTTGGTCAAGGTGAATCTTGCGAAGAGACATTTTACCCAAATATTAGGTGTGCTGTATGTATAATTTTGACCCTGTATGTATAATTTTGACCCTGTGTTGATTTCTGAAAACCCAAAGAAAATTAAAACTTGTGCACCAAATTCTAGTGTTTTATGCTGTACAATCATTCTGCCACAGAAA